>NC_091742.1:63850926-64150926 GCF_043380555.1 Nothobranchius furzeri
TGGATTATGCGTGGTTAACCACTCGTGGCCCAGGACAACAGGTGACTGAGGGGATGGAAACACAAAGAAGGAGATTACCTCATGGTGGTTACCGGATACCAGTAGGTTTATGGGAACCGTCTGATGGGTGATGGTAGTCAGGGAACAACCGTCCAGGGAGGACGCGCGGAGGGGCGTAGAAAGAAGAACTGTGGGAATCTCCAGTTGTTGCACCACAACCTGGTCCAGTATATTGCGTTCGCACCCAGAATCCACCAAGGCAACTGCAGAGAAGGTTTTGTGATTAAAGGAGACCACACAATTCATGGAGCACAGGGGTCTTGGGTTAGCAATGCCACCCACCAGTAACCCTGGACCTACTGGTGGGTGCGATCTTTTGGCCGAACAGGGCAGTGTGAGATCATATGACCTGCTTGACCACAATAGAGACAGAGACCAGCAGTCCTCCGCCTCAGTTTCTCCTCAGGAGTTAGCTGAGCCCTGCCCAGCTGCATAGGTTCTGTCTGCGACAGTGGTGGTGTCGGGGTCGCGGTGTGCATCTCAGGGGCAGTGACGGGAGGCAGCTGTCGGGAACTCCTACGCCGGTTCTTGAGGCGTTTTTCGATGCGAGAGGCAAGGGAGATTAGACTCTCCATGTTCTCAGAATCTGGGCAGAAGGCTAACTGATCCTGAAGATCTTCTGATAGGGCCTGAGAAAAGGCGGCTCGGAGCGACGCATCATCAAGTGTGGAAATGGATGCTAAAGTTCTAAATTCAATGGCAAAGTCTAGTACAGATAATCTCCCCTGACGTAAGTTCCAGATCTGTTTAGCTATTTCCGCAGGGTTGTCGGGAGTGTCGAAAATTTGTGTGAATTCAGACAGAAACTCAGGGAGAGGACCGAGTAAAAAACCAGGCTGGCGACTCCTAGCCTCGGCCCATAGCAATGCCTTCCCACGTAATAATCCTACAATAAACAAAATTTTTACCGGATCACTTGAAAAAGTGTCAGGAGATCGTTAAAACGCTAATTTACATAACAACAAAAAACTCCGACATTTGCCAGGCTCACCTGAGAAGGTGTCTGGTGTGGGAGAATCTGCGACCCGGAAATGACCTGGTGATGGTGGAACCGGAAGTGACGGAAAGGGTGGAGCGGAGGGATTGGATGAAGCTGTAGCACTGAGTTGAGCCCGCAGCTGGTGGTTTTCGGCGTCGAGATCTAGTAACCGTTGATTGGTGATAGTTAACTGTTCGAGCACGGACTGAATGGATCTTTCGTGCTGGGTTAATGTGGAAACTAACGCCGGAGGAAGTGATTCTGTCATGGGATCGGTAGTTTGGCCGGTTGATTCTGTCATGATGGGTGGTAATTTCTTAACCCACATGAAGAATCACTCAGGGATAAGGTAAGAGATGATAATAAAATCTTTATTTTATAAAGAAAACAAAGCGAAAACTGAGGGCGCTGATCCAAACGGGACAGGAAATGAGGCAACTCCGACTCTAAGAAGAACGGTGAGAGTGATTAGAAACTGAGAACCAGGAGATGAATAATCATGAGAGGAACAGGCTTACTGAGTTGAGCAGGACGAGGGGCAGGAGGGAGAGGCAAGTCAGGTTGATGCAGGGAGGAGATGGTCGCTGGAGGAGATGCTGGATCCAGGAAGGCAGGTGAGCGGTGGAGAGCAGGAGGCCAGGGAAGCTGAACGACTCTTGTGATAAATCACACCTCAGGCAGGTGGAGGGAATCCAGGGCTGGTACAGACAAGAATGCAGAGCTGGGTTAGTTCAGGTAAACAAGTCTTAAAGTCAAGGCACAGATAAGGACGTGGCTAGATGTACCCAACAGTAGAGTATCAACCGGCATTGAGGTGTGGCAGCACCGCTCCTTAAATCTTCTGGCCAGGCTGATGGTAATTAGCTGCAGCTGCTGCTGCTGCTCCCCAACACACTCACCTGCAAACAATGAAGGGAAAATAGCAGCAGAAGCAGAGAGAAGGCAGAACCATGACACTGAATGGCCCTTAACAGAAAGCCAGGGTGCCCCTGGGGACACGGTCATAAGCCTTCTCCAAATCCACAAAACACATGTGGATTGGTTGGGCAAACTCCCATGCCCCCACCATCACCCCTTGCAAGGGTATAGAGCTGGTCCACAGTTCCACGGCCAGGACAAAAACCACATTGCTCCTCCTCAATCTGAGATTCAACTATAGATCGGACCCTCCTCTCCAGTACCTTGGAGTAGACCTTTCCAGGGAGGCTGAGGAGTGTGATCCCCCTATAGTTGGAACACACCCTTAGGTCACCCTTCTTAAAGATGGGGACCACCACCCTGGTCTGCCACTCCACAGGAACTGCCCCCGATGACCAGGCAATGTTGCAGAGACGTGTCAACCACGACAGCCCTGCAACATCCATAGCCTTGAGATACCCAGGACGAATCTCATCCACCCCCGGGGCTCCGCCGCTGTGTAGTTGTTTGACTACCTCAGCAACTTCTGCCCCCGAGATTGGACAGTCCATCCCCAGGTCTCCTGGCTCTGGTTCCTCCTCGAAATGTGTGTAGGTGGGATTGAGGAGCTCCTCAAAGTATTCCTTCCACTGTCCGACTATAGCCCCAGTTGACATCAGCAGCTCCCCATCCCCACTGTAAACAGTGTGAGCGAGTTGCTGCCTTCCTCTCCTGAGGCGCCGGACAGTTTGCCAAAACCTCTTTGGAGCCGATCGATAGTCTTTCTCCATGGCCTCACCAAACTCCTCCCACGCCCGAGATTTTGCCTCGGCAACTGCCACTGCTGCACCCCGCTTGGCTATCCGGTACCTGTCTGCTGCCTCCGGAGACCCACAGACCAGCCACGCCCTGTAGGCCTCCTTCTTCAGCCTGACGGCTCCCCGAACCTCTGGTGTCCACCAGCGGGTACGGGGGTTGCCACCACGACTGGCACCGGTCACCTTGCGACCACAGCTAGCAACAGCCACCTTGGGCGCAATTTTAATTGTCAAAAACTCCAGCGAACCAACCCGCTTCAGGTGTGCGACATCATCAGCGACTAGTCAAAGCCGACTCGATTTCATTACTTGATGGTCGACTTTAAAAACAACTTCAGTCATGCAGCCTCTAGTGTCCAAAACTCTACAGTAATGAGTGATGGGTTCACATGAGTGGTATTCCTGAAATGATTTAGTTCAGATCTTAAATGACACCAGATTAGTAGTTGTTGAATTTAATGTCGATCTATCAGTATATGCTGTCACTAATAATATTAATATGAATGTTTAACATATTCGCTTCACGTTAATGTTTAATAAGATTTAGTAGTTTAGAAATATGCATTCAGCTCTATTCCTGACTCTGTCTGAATTATTCTGAAGTGTATGTTTCTCTGGCAATCCAAAGACCCCAAGTTCACATCAAATCAAATATTCAAAGACCAATACGGTTGATAATTCATATTTATATGGAATATCACATTTTATTGATCAGTCAGTAAAAGTAACCACTTCAATCACGCTGCAGCAATAAAGAACGGGAAAAAAACATCTGTTGTTAAAATCGGCCCAGTTTTGCTTATCGGACCGATACCGATATAAAATGGCTAACAACGGCGATACTGACATCGATGCTGATAGATCGTGCATCCCTAGTATTTTTATTTTCAAATGCTCTAGTTTAGAAATGTTCTTTAACGTTTCAAATCCCCCCTCCATGTTTACAGGGAAAGCCAAAGAAAGTGGAGCCTCTCCAGCTACGTGTCCCTCTACTCGGATGGTTTTCTGAACACCTCCGACCAGACCTGCGGCAGGTTGTTGCTGACCAGACTGGACAGGTCATTGTTCTGGTCCAAAACACATCAACACGACCCTCCGACGTCCAGAGGGGAGTCAACAAACGTCTCAGAGCGGAGCTCACGAAATGATCTTTGTTAGGGGCGTGCACCCCCACAACTGTTGCATCAAAACGACCGGCTCAGCGGCTCTATTTAATGTGTGTGTGTGTGTGTGTGTGTGTGTGTGTGTGTGTGAGTGTGTGTGTGTGTGTGTGTGTGTGTGTGTGTGTGTGTGTGTGTGTGTGTGTGTGTGTGTGTGTGTGTGTGTGTGTGTGTGTGTGTGTGAATAAGTGAGCATGCAAAGAGGCATAGGGCAATACATATTACATTCAGTTGATTGAATCAATGATCAAGAATTAATAAAAATAAAATTTCCATAACAATTAGTCATCACACACTGGTGGAATTACATCTCTGCATTTGACCCATCCCCGTGGGGAGCTGCAGCTGTGGCTGCGCTCGGGAGCTATTTGGTGATTTAACCCCCAGTCCAACACCTTTTGCTGAAGGTCAAGCAGGGAGGCATTGGGTCTACTTTATAAAGTCTTTGGTATGACCTGACCAGGATTTGAACCCCAACCTACCAGTCCCAGGGTGGACACTCTGCCACTGGGCTACTGAGGAGGAGTTAGACTTAAAATCCAACTAAAACTAACAGTTTTACTCTTTAGCAAGCTACTGTAAACGTTTGCAGTTATACAGATGTTTATGAAATTTCACAGCACATAGACTCCCTCCAGCAGATTGTGGATTTTCTCCCAGAGGGAAGTGACCAAGAGACCTCTGGATGTGGAGGAGCCTATGGAGATCTTTAGATGAAGGTTTGAATGGACCAATAAACCCAGAGTGTCATCAATACGGACAAACTCCATCCAGCAGAGGTGGCATCTGGGTGGGATGCCTCCCTGGAGAGGTTTTCAGTGCATGTTCATGTTGAACCAGGAGGAGACCTAAAGGAAGACCCAGGACATGCTGGAGGGACTGTTTCTCAGCTGGTCAGGGAACACCTTGGGATTCCTCCAGGGGAGCTGGCCCTTGTGGCTGAAGAGAGGGAAGTGTGAGCCTCTCTACTTAGGCTGCTGTCCCCTTTGACCTTACCCTGGATAAGTGGCGGATGATGGAAGGTTGAACTCCTGATCCACTGGCCCACCTCTCCCCCATCCTACCAAGATGCTAAGGCTAGAACCAGGAGCTCCATCTCTACCTGGAGAACACATTCCACCTTTTCCTAATGAAGACCCCATAGAGGCTCTGAGACCATAAACATTGGGCGCTGGAGAGCGTAACAGTGCTGCTGCCGTATTGGATGGGTTTGTCACTCCTCAAACAACTGGAGTCAATGCAGAGTGAGCAATTCTGCCTGCTGTGCAGCCTAGAGCCCTGCACTGAAGCCCTAGGCCATCGGGTCGGCCCGGCCCGGCCCGACGGCCCTCGTGCCGGGCTTCGGGCCAACGACTGTGTAATTACCTCGGACACGGGCCGGGCCGGGCGCCTTTATTTTTAATCGAAATCAGAAAAAAAAATTGAAACACTTAATCCTCTGATGCATGAATTATGAAATCTTCAACCAGGATTTTTTAAACAATTTTTTTCATTCATCTTTAGGTGTGAATGAAACAAATTTCAACAAATATTTTTGTAACATTTTGTTAATTTACAAATAATTTATTACATGTCCATCTCAGTGGACAGCGTGCATTCTGAACATGAAATATGTTGGCTTGACTTACTGAATTCCAAATGGAGGGGCTCAAATGCAATAAAGTCTTCAACAGCTGTGCTTAATAGCAAAAATAAAGAAATAACAATTTTGAATACCTGTCCACTGTAGTGACCATTATGCATCAAAGGGTTAAACCAGGGGTCGGCAACCTGTTCCCATCAAAGAGCCATTATTACCCGTTTCCCACAATAAAGAAAACGCTGGGAGCCACAGCAGCCGTGGCGTTGTGGGCGGGGCCTATCCTCACAGCAGAGCGCTGCTCACAACAGGTGACAGCAGCCAGTCCGGTCGCTCGTGTACGTCAAAGTTATCTTTCATAAGAAGATAATCAATAAAACGATTTATATAAAATGGATCCAGAGGTTGTAGCCCGTCTCTGCCGACAATATTTTGATATCTTTCACCCTGTTGGTGGTTTTACTGAGCAGGTGCCACTTTCGTCATACGTTTCTTTTTAAAACATGTTTAGACTGTTCAGAATACAAATCCAGGCTCTGTCACGTTTGATTGTTGTAGTTAAACTTTGTAGGTGGGGAAGTTCAGAAAAGGATCCGATCATTTTGTTTTCCCCTCATTTACAGTGACGGAGATAACGGTGCAGTGCGCCTGGCTCTGGTGTTAATCAAGTTAAATTTGATCTATTTTCACAAGAAAACAGAATAGTTAAAAGCAGGGCTTGTGTTGTGTTGACCGGATAGTTCCCGTATTTGACCGTTTATTTTGACGGAGAAAGAATAGAAAGAATTACCCCAACGCATGCAGATTAACTGACATTTTATTCGTTACGCACATCGCAGATGTAGCTAAATCGCCCAAGAAAAGATTCCCATCTGAACATCTGAGCTGGACACTGCTCAGCGCAGCTCGCTGTCAGCGTGTACTACATAAGGTGCACAGCGAGCTGAAGATGTGGAGAGGGGCTTGGAGCGCATCGCAGAACCAGAGCGCATGCAGGAAGGTTCCTCCGACTCAATTCAGTCGGAGGAACCTTCCCGCTGATCTGAATCTGATGCGGCTCTCTGTGCTTGTAAATTAATGAATGGATATTTAAATAAAATGCGTTATATTTTACTGAATTAATTTTATATCTGAAAGTCAATTCTATGTAAAGATTGTCTGCGTAAACCTGAACAGGCCCAACCCAGTCTGACTGTGAGACCGGGTTGACGCGTCACGCTTGTGCGTAATCATATCGGCGCTGTCTGAGCTGAAGAGGATGTGAGATTCTGGGCTTCTCCTCAGACGGCTCCTGGATGTGTCGCCACATTGGAGACAGGAACAAGCACTATTCAGCCAAAGTTTCATAATCAGGGAACATTTTCTAAGTGACAAGTCTCTCTGAGAGACGGGGTTTGGAAAACGCTCGCTTCAGTGGGAAGAACCTTCCCGCATGCGCTCTGGTTCTGCGACGCGCTCCAAGCCAATCTCCACAACTTCAGTTCGCTGTGCACCTTATGTACGCGCTGACAGCGAGCTGCGCTGAGCAGTGTCCAGCTCAGATGTTCAGATGGGAATCTTTTCTTGGGTGATTTAGCTACATCTGCGATGTACGTAGAATAAAATGTCAGTTCATCTGCATGCGTCGGGGTAATTCTTTCTATTCTTTCTCCGTCAAAATAAACTGCCAAATACGGGAACTATCTGGTCAACACAAGCCCTGCTTTTAACTGTTCTGTTTTCTTGTGAAAATTGTTGGAAAGAGATACAATTTAACTTGATTACCACCAGAGCCAGTGCGCCGTTATCTCTGTGACGGTAAATGAGGGAAAAACAAATTGATCGGATCCTGCACGTCTTTTAACACATTGGTCAGGATTGATGCACTTTGTTTTCATTTAGTTGGTTAAAAAAAAGTCGGGCTCGGGTCGGGCCCGGGTCGGGCCAGAGAATTCTGAAAACCTTTTCGGGCCGGGTCGGGCTGGGGCTCCACCCCCTCGGGCCAGACACGGGCTCAGATTTTAGGCCCGTGCAGGGCTCTAGTGCAGCCTACAGTTGCAACAACCGCACTATTGAAAATAGATCACATGGGATGACTATTGACTGTTCTAGCCTACCTGCTGGGATTTTATATTTTATTTATTACTTTTTATTGTATCTATTTTAACTATAATGCCATACCATGAGTCTGATTTTGTGAGAAAGCATAAAATGTGTCTTTTAGTTGGGTGAAGACCATCATCAGTAGAAGTGAATGCACTGCAGGCAAAAGAAGACTCATCCAGGATGGCGACCAACCATTGTGGTGCATGTCTGTATCTGAAGGTCACCCTGCTTCAGCCTTGGCTCTTTGAGTTCCTGACTGAGAACCAACAGATCTCTGCACTTTGACAAGTTTTGTCATATTTTCTTGATTATTTTCTTCCAACAGGGAAAATCTCCAGCTGACCGTAACTTGTTCTTTTCCTCTCATGGAAACTTTCCCCAACAGGACAGAATTTGAGTTCACTGATCCAATGTTGACAAAAATCAGCTTTCTACACACTACATTATTTCTGTTTCCACTTCTCCAAGTTTCTCTGCTGGCCTTTGCCAAGCCTGGAACACTGAGCTGCTTTTGGAGAAGTGAGGCATGGGAACGTTACCTCTAACACGTCAATTTCAGAAATTAGATCTTGTTTCCAAGCAGACGGCTGGGATACTGGCCCGAAAAACTGCTAGTCATGCATTACTTAGAAATGACTCTCCTATTGGTTCGGGAGACTTCACATCTGTGTTTTTACTTTAAATGGTAATGTGTAAACATCTTGTTTTCAACTATATATAAAGAAACTCTTGACACTAAAAGTGTAGACATGTTTGACCCCCAAAGTTTTATTTGCTGTTGGCAACCAGAAGAGGGTTGTGTTGCAGACTTTAGCCAGATCTCAAACTTTTTTGTTTTTTGTTTTAGGTGACCAAACAGAATGGTTTGGACTTCTGCTGAATGCTAGGAGCTGAGCTACTCATCACGGCTAATTCAGGTAAGTACATTCGGCCTTAGACCTTAACTATTTGGTATTTCAGGGTTAGTGAAGTTGCTCCTCAGAGGTTTTGACCTATGTTGACATGATGGCATCACATAGTTAGATCCAAGACATAAATCTCCTGTTTCACCATGCCCGGAAGGTTCTGGATGAGTAAATGCAATGAGCTGCTGTCATCTGAATGGCTAATAGATGTTAATCAGCAATTGAGCAGTTGTAGCTAACAAACTTGTCTGTGAGTGGGCACAAAAAGATCTATTATTAGCTCTTAGTGGTCAAAGGATGATGAGAGCGTTTAGGATAATTCAAATTTAAATAAATTATACTTTGTACAGGAAAGCTGCTTCTACTTTACACAGCATTTGCCAACAACCTATTTTTACTCCCATGGCAGTTTTGGCACAAATACAGATTATAAGGTATTTTTGTCTTATTTTACACAACATTTCTGAATTTGCTGTAGGACTTGTGGTTTTCTCACGAATGGGATTTTCTTCCTGGTTAAAGGTTAAATAAATTGAAATAAAAAAGCTTCAGAGAGTAGAGTTTAATAATCACTAGTGATAAAATAAAATTAGAACATTATCAAACTCATTCTAAGTTGAAATTCTGAAATCTAATAGCAGTTGAGAATTAAAAAGAGAGATCATGTCTCTCCTGTTTTAGCTTCTCTGCACTAAATTAGGATGGAAGATGGATCTTTTAGTCATCTGGCTCCTCTCCTGTGGAACTACCTCCCAGCTTTAAACTGTGAGGCAGACACAGTAGCCGAAACCTTTTTAATTGCATTTATTTGTAGATAATTAAATCAAACTGATCATTTGAACACCTTTTACAAAAAAACAACAAATGTTTCTATTGAACTAAACACACAGGTGGTTTTATCTCCTTCATTCTTTTGTTTCCAATCTAGCCACATTAAACACCAAAAAGCCTATGGGAAAGCTTTATTCTGTCGTCTCCAAGCTTCTGACCTGAGTTACTGGTTTTTTCTGGCAGCTCAGGGGAAAATATATCAAAGTTGGACAAACAGAGTCCAGACAGACCCATGCTGCTTAGGAGATGAAGACCAACAGTAGCATTAATTTTCTTTTTTGATTCCTGGTCTGGTCTTGGTCTCATTTTCATTCTGTTGGATTGTAATGATTTTAGTGTCAACTTCTACATCTTCAATAATGTTTGAGTGATAAATTGATCAACATGCTAAGATTCAACTACCTAAAGTTTGGTTTGAAGGTCTCTGTTGGTTCATTTTCAAATAGCACTCATCCACATTCACCCTTTAGATCCAAACAAGCCCCAGTGTTAGTTTATTCTGCTCCTCAGAGGAATGCTGGGAAATGTTTGCACTGTCTGCTCCAGTGTCTGTCCTAAAACCTGCTGTTTCTGGATGCTAACGCCTAAATAGACATTAATGAACTCATTTGTCTTGTGGGTCCGTGCTTGAGGCTGGCTGGGGTTGTAGCTTTCCTGAGTGATTGTCTGTGCATCCTGTTTGGTTTCTTAAACCCATAATCAGCAGAATGGGAAGGCGTCAAAATGATCTTGTTTTAAAGGTATTTATGCAAATGTTTAGCCAAGCACAAATGTAAAACAGGGCTTTGTGGCTTCATCTGACACATATGTGGGAAAGATTTCAGATTTTTGTCGTGATCACATGTGAAAATGAGTATTTCTGTTCTGTTTTACTCTCCTTCGTTGACAAAAGTGGGTGAAAACCCATGTCGTCAACAGACAGGGCCAAAATGCTTTTGTTTTGGTTCAAAGTGTGTGAAATTTGCTGTAAGTTCCTCACAGAGAAGGTGGGTGTGAATTCTGAGTGACCTTCGAGAGTTGTTGGATGAACAGAAATAATCAATCATCTTGTAATAATCCTTTCATTTGCTTGGATGCCTGGCGGTCGTGTTTCAGGCTTTGGCTCAGGCTCTTGTTTGAAACCTATAACGTTGCAGAGCCGAGCTGCTATTTCTGATTTTAACCCTCCCACTGTCCTAATGGGCGTGACCCCGCGAGGAAGGTTGGATGGTTTATCCTTTGAGGTCCACGTGGCAGGGATGATGTGGTGCCCACTCCTCACCCCTGCCAAATGGACCCAAGGGATAAACCATAAATCCTGCTCAATGGTCAACTTTCCTCGCGGCGTCACGCCCATTAGGACAGTGGAAGGGTTAAAGGGTCTCACTACAAAAGAAGTCCACACCTCATGGGTTTATGAGCTTCAGTGTCTTTGAGTCTGTTATTATCATCAGCATATTGGTGCAGAATTATCGCAAAGAAGAAAGCAGAATCATCGTTAGTGCTAAAGAAACTATTACATTATTATTATTTCCTAAATATAGTTAGTTTTTTAACAGTCTTTTAACAAAATTTTTAACATTTCTATAAACAAACAAAACCCCAACCCCACCCACCCGCTACACTGGATAAACTATAGCAAAACATCAAAATAAAATGGCCTGTATTTGTATGGCGCCTTCTTAGGGTTGTACAACCCCCCAAGGCGCTTCACAACACAATCCGTCATTCACCCATTCACACGCTAGTGGTGATGAGTTGCAATGTAGCCACGACTGCACTGGGACGTACTGACAGAGGCGACAAACAAATTTACAAGGAACAATCACAAAACGTTACTCAGGCACACAATCAAAAAAGACCATAAATGATAAGTAAACATCCTCAGATGTATTAACTGAGCCTCTCAGCCTGTGCTGGAAATTTTGTATGTAGGACATAGCCTCCACAACCCTGTGACCATATGAGTCTCTTAGCGTTAAACAGCAAAAAGCTATCACACTCAATTGACGTGAGTCCAAAGGAGCATGAAATGTGACCACTCCAAATAAAGCTGTTAATTCAGTTCAGTTTATTTTTATAGCGACAAATCACGACAAGTCATCTCCAGGCACTTCACAAAGTAAACATCCCAATAGAGTTCAGTTCATTATGCCAGTCAAAGGGGCCGGCTGAACAGTGGTCCCACAAATCCCGGAGAGTGATTCAAAAATGGGTTTCCAAAATCTCTCTAACTTTGGGCACGTTCAGAACATGTGAAGTAGTGTGGCAGGTCCGTGACAGGTTGGCTCCAAGTCTGCTTTAATTTTAGATAGTCTGTCTTTGGACCAATGTAGGAAGTGCACCACAGAACACTGATTTGTGAATGTTCTTTAAAGCCTTGTGTCAGACCTCCTCCGACAATCTAACACTCAGGTCCCGCTCCCAGTTCTGCTTTAAAGCATCCAAACTGGTCCGACGGTGTGAGCTGAGCCGGATGTAAAGCATACTCAGAACTTTCTTTGTAGATGTCAGACAGTTCTCATCAAGAAGAGAAGAGTCCGAGACGGGCAGATTATGTATTATTATGTTTGTGATCATCATCTCAAGTCTTTGCTTTGGTATTTTTGGCCTGAAGCTAAAATGTTTGGTAACTGAGTTAATACATTGTTAAACCTCCTACATGTCAAGTAAACCAGAGTCTAACTTTTACCTTATAGCTGACAGTAAAAGTGGACAGCTGCTTGCATCCATTGACACAAGGGCAGCCTGCGGCACAGAGAACCTGTGTAATGTTGCACAGTTGTATGATGTTTTTGAGATTAGAGTTGTTTTCATGTGGCAACAATTTGTCCAACCAGTGAAGATTAGGATTATCAGAAATTATACATGATTTACACCTGATTCTTGTAAATCTGCACCTCTGAACTGAGGGCAACAATATGAAGACAATGTATCCTAGATTCAAGATAGGGATGATTGCAGAAAAAGTGCTATCCATCAGGTCAAAAGGTTACAGAGCAAGATAACTGAGAAACCAGTTTTACTTGTTACTTGCCTCAACTTCTGATGCCGGCATTAATCTGAACAACTTTATGTTTGTGTTTTAAAGAGCAAGTTTGCTGAAAAAAAAAACAATTTCTGAAAAGGTGTTTTCGGTCAGTCACTCTGAGTTTAACATGCAAGCTAAAAGTGAAAAGAGTCTTCTACCCCTATTTCCTTCTTTAGCTTCTGATAGAAAAAAGACAGGGAAACGCTCGGATTAGAAAATCCTGACAGATCTATGTCACACTGAAATTTAACATGGACTCAGCCATCTTGGGTCCCGACAGGGAAGGCTTGTTGGTTTAGCGTCCAGGAGAGAGTATAGTGCGTCTCTGCTAGTAAAAGCTAAATGTTAGCTTTAGCATTTCCACAGCATGGCAGGACTTCTTTAGGCTAGAATATGGATGACATTTTGACTTTAGAAGGGGGGGACAAACAACCGGCATGAAGACTGGGAGGTGGGGGTGGGGGGTGGAGGGGGGTCTTTACAGTAAGTGTACAAACAAATTTGTATAAAACTACAGCCTAGAGGCTCTTTAATGCAATGTCAGGAATGCAGAACTGTCAAGTACACAGGTGGCAGTTAGAAAAAACTTCAATACTTTCAATTCAACTTTGTTTTGCACCTTGTTAGATATGTAAAAGGAAAAACTTTACTGATGTGACTATACATTTACTCTGGTCACACGTGTCAAACACGTTAACATTTGATTTAACTGACATACGTGATGTCTTTCCTCAGTGTGTAATATATGTGCTAATAGTATATTTGTGACAAACGATTTAAACTTTAGGGTCACATGATCACCACAAATGTATATTCTCAAAACTCACAGCTGCTCAGCAAAAAAAAAGTCCTCCTGTCTGAAATATTCCAGATTCGGTAGCAGAACATGAAAATGACACATGAATGATGAAAACTTTTATAAAATATTTGGAGAAACAGGAGCTGATGCGGGCTTCCGGCGTTGCCATGGAAACGTGTAAACTGCGCAATGTAACTAAATAGCGGCAGCTACACAGCTGTCTTCAAACAGCTTGTGGTTTCTGTTTTAGTTTTGATATCTTTATAGTCCTCATAGGCATAAATGAATAATTATTGTACCATCTGGATGAAGAACGAGGCTCCGTCCTTTACATTCTGATTTATCTAGCATCAATTAACAGGGGCTGCCTATGGACGAGCGTGAGCCTTGATAGCCCTGAATCCACCTGAGAATCTTTTGTGGAGCCGGCAAAACCGGCAGGGGAGGGAAGCGCTTTGTCAAGCAGGAATTTATCAGGAGATCCCCGATGTTCTAAACTCGCTTACTGGAATACCCCCTGGCAGCTGGCAAACTAGAAAAAGAAGAGATCACATCCTGTTTACAGCGTGAAGTGAGAGCAGGAATTGGCCAGTCACACGTTAGCAAGTATCAGCAAAGCCAATAGATGAGCTTATGGATGGTTCTAATGGGAAATAGACTTCAACACAAGTAGTTGTTCTGTCACACCCTGTCATGTTGTAGTCTGTGTCTCCGTTAAATGTTCCCACCTGCCTCTTATTTCCCAATCACCATAGCTTCCGCTACTCGTGTATTTAAACCCCTTCTGTCCTGTGTTCCTTGTGGTGTCATTGTTTCATTGTCCAGCGTGCGTCTTAATAAAACTGTTAAAGTGCATCCTACCTGTCTGCCTGCTTCCTCCCCGGTCTGGATCCTCGCCTTAGCTCCGCTTCACTCCGCAGCACGTCGTGACAGAATGACACTACCCCCCAGTATTGGATCCAGCGGGGAGATTGTTCCGTGGGATGACCTGCTCCAGTGGCTCACCCCGACCCACCAGCCGGCTTCTCCCTCTCCAGCCCCAGCTCTAACCTCGCCGCCACCGGCGTCCTCGACCATCAGCCTTGGCGTTCCTCGCCGCCCTTCTGGAACCGGACGGGAGTTGGCATGGGGAGACGCCCCTGGATCGCTCCAGCTATGAGGGCATGAGGCTGGCGATCTGCTCCCCTGGAGTCGGTCCACGGCGTGGGGAAAGACGCCGGAAGCCACCACAGCCCCGCGCTTCAGGACAGAGCTGCGAGCCCGCCGCTGGCCGTGCCCGGCGCTGCAGTTCGGACACGCCCACGGCCAGACCACCAGTCCCGTCTCCTGCCAAACTGGCACCTCCGTCGCCTGCAGAGGAAGGAGCAGCAATCGCAGCCCGGCTGATAGAGCAACAGGCGGAGCTCGGCCGGTTCCGCGAGCCGCCAGGAGTCTCACCTGGATGCTCTATCCTCCTCGTCTCAGGGCCAGAGGAGCGAGCGCGGGGTTCACCCAGCAGAGCTCACCGGTCAGCGGGCTGAGCTGGCCCAGCTCCGTTGGATGCTCAGCCTCAGGGAGCTAGAGCTGGCCGAGCTGACCTCCCGCTTCTCCTCATCACTCCAAGCTCTCCTAGCAGCGGCTCTGCCACCGGCCCAGAAGCTGACGGATCGGGTCCAGAAGCAGACGGTACCGGCCCATAAGCCGACGGAGCGGGCCCAGAGGCAGAGGGCACCGACCCAGAAGCAGACGGTACCGGATCCGGTCCAAAACTCGGCAGTCCAGAAGTCGAGGGACCAGAAGCCGACTCCTCCGGGCCAGAAGCAGATGGTTCCGGTTCCGGTCCAGAGGTCGACGGTCTGAAAATCGAAGGACCAGAAATCGATGCCCCCGGACCCGAGGCCGACGCCCCCGACCAGAAGTCGATGGAGGTCAACGCCCGTTCCTGTTCTGAAGTCGACGCTCGTTCCTGTTCTGAAGTCGACGCTCGTTCCTGTTCTGAAGTCGACGCCCATTCCTGTTCTGAAGTCGATGCCCGTTCCTGTTCTGAAGTCGACGCCCGTTCCTGTTCTGAAGTCGACACCCGTTCCTGTCCTGAAGTCGACGCCCGTTCCTGTCCTGAAGTCAACACCCGTTCCTGTCCTGAAGTCGACGCCCGTTCCTGTTCTGGAGTCGACGCCCGTTCCTGTCCTGAAGTCGACACCCGTTCCTGTTCTGAAGTCGACACCCGTTCCTGTTCTGAAGTCGACGCCCGTTCCTGTCCTGAAGTCGACACCCGTTCCTGTCCTGAAGTCGACGCCCGTTCCTGTCCTGAAGTCGACGCCCGTTCTGAAGTCGACGCCCGTTCCTGTTCTGGAGTCGACGCCCGTTCCTGTTCTGGAGTCGACGTGTCCGAAGTCGTCTCCTCTGAAGTCAACGTGTCCGAAGTCGTCTCCTCTGAGGTCGACGTGTCCGAAGTCGTCTCCTCTGAAGTCAGCTCGTCTGATGACGTCGCCTCTGAAGTCGGCTCGTCTGATTACGTCGCCTCTGAAGTCGGCTCGTCTGATTACGTCGCCTCTGAAGTCGGCTCGTCTGATTACGTCGCCTCTGAAGTCGGCTCGTCTGATGACGTCGCCTCTGAAGTCGGCTCGTCTGATGACGTCGCCGCCCTCTCTGAAGTCGGCTCGTCTGATGACGTCTCCTCCCCTGAAGTCTGCTCATCTGACGACATCGCCTCCCCTGAAGTCGGCTCATCTGACGACGTCGCCTCCCCTGAAGTCGGCTCATCTGACGACGTCGCCTCCCCTGAAGTCGGATCATCTGACAACGTCGCCTCCCCTGAAGTCGGCTCGTCTGACGACGTCGCCTCCCAAGTCTGCTCGTCTGACGTCGCCTCCCAAGTCAGCTCGTCTGACGACGTCGCCTCCCAAGTCGCCTCGTCTGAAGTCGGCTCGTCTGATGACATCACCTCCCAAGTCTCCTCGTCTGAAGTCGGCTCGTCTGATGACATCACCTCCCAAGTCTCCTCGTCTGAAGTCGGCTCGTCTGATGACGTCGCCTCCCAAGTCACCTCCCAAGTCACCTCCCAAGTCGCCTCGTCTGAAGTCGGCTCGTCTGATGACGTCGCCTCCAATGTCGGCTCATCTGATGACGTCGCCTCCCAAGTCGGCTCGTCTGATGATGTCGCCTCCCAAGTCGGCTCCTCTGAAGTCGCCTCGTCTGAGGATGCTCTCTGCACTCCAGAGGTCGACGCTCCTTCCAGTCCAACGTCTCCACCGTCTACGGTTCCGTTGGTGGTTCTGGAGGTCGCTCCGGCCCAGCCTGCAGAGACTTTGTCACCGGCCCAGCCTGCAGAGACTTTGTCTCCGGCCCAGCCTGCAGGGCTCCTCTATCGTAGACGCAGGCCCCCAAGGGCCCGTCGCCTCCTCCTCTGCCGTAGGCGCCGGCCTCCAAGGGCCCGTCGCCGGCCTCCAAGGGCCCGTCGCCTCCTCCTCTGCCGCAGGCGCCGGCCTCCAAGGGCCCGTCGCCTCCTCTTCTGCCGCAGGCGCCGGCCTCCAAGGGCCCGTTGCCTCCTCTTCTGTCGCAGGCGTCGGCCTCCAAGGGCCCGTCGCCTCCTCATCTGCCACAGGCGCCGGCCTCCAAGGGCCCGTCGCCTCCTCATCTGCCGCAGGCGCCGGCCTCCAAGGGCCCGTCGCCTCCTCTTCTGCCGCAGGCGCCGGTCTCCAAGGGCCCGTCGCCTCCTCCACCGGCCTCCAAGGGTCCGTTGCCTCATCTGCCGCAGGCGCCGGCCCCCGGACTCTGCTGATCCCTGCCGCCTCTCCATCATCCTCTGGGCCCTCCCTCTGGGTCCCCCTCCCCCCGCCCTGCTACTGGTTCCTGTGGGCGTCTGGGATCCGCCCTTTGAGGGGGGGGGGGGGGGGGGGGGTACTGTCACACCCTGTCCTGTCTTCTCCTAGGTTGTAGTCTGTGTCTCCGTCAATCGTTCCCACCTGCCTCTTGTTTCCCAATCACCATAGCTCCCGCGCCTCGTGTATTTAAACCCCTTCTGTCCTGTGTTCCTTGTGGTGTCATTGTTTCATTGTCCAGCGTGCGTCTTAATAAAACTGTTAAAGTGCATCCTACCTGTCTGCCTGCTTCCTCCCCGGTCTGGATCATCGCCTTAGCTCCGCTTCACTCCGCAGCACGTCGTGACATGTTCACAGCTTGGTCCTAGTGCTCAACCAGTGTCTAATGATATAGCGTTACATTGTTTTTGGACAGTAAAAGGTGCGGGGGACACCCCACCCTCAAATACTACGTCCATAGTCTTGACTTATCTGTTGAGATTTCAAAAAATGAACACTGCAAAGCAAACAAAGTCAATGGTTGAGTCTCATTGCTGTTAGCCAATCAGAGGTGGGATGTCAGAATATCAGGAAATATATTTTTATCTGCTCACCCCTCATCTGGCTCACTTCTAGTTCCTGAAACAGGAGTGCCAAAGCTTTTCTCCACAGAGATTGACCCGCAAGGCATTCACTTTTTACTAGAGATCACTGTAAATGTGTTGAACAAACACGTGAAATTGGTCTGTTATGTTTTTATGGTTGTATCCACTGTATTCCAGAAGCGTGGCTTGGCTAATAGGTTGGTTGGCAGGATTATGAGTCTTAGTCATTAATATTTATGATATGCAAAGATCTTGCCTCTGATTGGCTAAGAGCGACATGACTCTTCCACTGCCTTTCTGGTGTAGTTGCTAATTGTTTGCTTCCAGTGGCTGAGCACTGCGCTTCCCTGGTTGCAAGCAATGGGGGGTAAAGCATAGTCATGAATATGTAGACACCCCAGTGGGCACTGGAGAGCGTAACAGCATCACCGTCATATTGGATGGGTTCCCCAATCTCCAAACCCACCTGGAACCAACACTGGGAGAGTAAATATGCTAAATTTTTGTGCAGCCTATGGTACAGTAAAACTACACTACTATTCAAAACAGATCACATGTGATTACTGTTGACTTTTCTAGCCTAACCACTGTTTTTTATGTAATTATATTTACATTTTAATTATCATGCCATACCATTTGTCTGGTTTTGTGAAAAAGCATAATAAAATGTGTTTTTTAGTTGGGTAAACACATCTCTTGGTAGAAATAAATGCACTGGGGTGAATAGGAACCGATCCAAGATGGTGGCCGCCGGCCACTACAGTTCCAAATGGCAGAGCCACAGGGTATCTACGTATATGATGTCTGTGGGGCAAAGCCATGAATACTAACTTTCAAAATCCATCAATCCATGGATGGATAGATAGAAGACATTTATGTGCCCTGTGGTAACTTGTCTCGGTCCTATTTGCAGTTGATTCTTTTGTGAGGCTTCTCCCACTGCCTCTGTGTCTGCCTGTGGGTCCCCTCTGCAAAATGCAGCAAAGAAAATTGCAACTTAAGAGAATATCACTGGACTCCAATGATTACATGTTTATTTTATTTTTGGTGGGGCAAGAATGTTAAAATATTATTCATGTCTCACTGTTATACTTCTGGTAAATCAACGTTTTGAGCATCCCTGAAATTTGAACAAATGGAACTTTAGTGGGCCTTGGCCCCCAGGCCTGTACCCATATTTCTCTTTGGACAATCCAGCCTTGATCACAGAGATGTGTAATATTTGGTTTGTATGGTGTATTCTCTCATTTTTCACATTGTTTTAAACATGTATAAAGTTTAATCATAACTGACTTGAGGACTAATTTCACAGAGTGCCATATTTTCCTGGTTCTTGTAATCTAATTCACATTTCAGCAGATTTCTTTAAATGAATGGGTTACTGGCAGCCAACTCTGTTCAGGTTTGTGTGACTGTGAGCAACAGGCAGCAACGAGCTGCTGACTGACAGACTGCAGAGTGGCAGAAAGAGTAAACAGCTCTGGATCATATTCTCATAAATGTAACGAGTGTAATGCTGCTGTAAGGAACTGTTACGCTGCCGGCCAGAAACACATGGACAGAAAAGCTGCACACAATAACTCTATTGATGAAGCTCTTGCAGACTGTGGGACTGTGTTAGCTCTGCCGTGTCTGCAGAAATAACCCCGATCATTTCATCTAAAAAGTCTAAAAGTCATCTTTAGAGACCTGGAAATATGTGTGATGGGTGGTGGACAAGGGAGATATTTTCATAAATAAAAATATGCCTCTATGAGAATATTTAATGACCATTATTTTATAATGTAAACATCAAGTTGCATTTTTGTGCTTTCTGTCATTTTATGTTAGAAGAATTTCTTTGCCTCTCGTACAGCCTCCATCCAATCTGTAGCGGAATGTGAGAACTTTCTGTCTTTCTTTGTGGACAAAGTCAATAAGGTTAGATCTAGCATCTCTCCTTCAGCCTTATCGCCGCCTCTCCCGACTCCAACCAGGCCCATCATCCTAGATAGCTTTGCTCCTGTTTCTTTGCCTGAGTTAACCAAACTAGTTAACTCTATGAAGACCTCTGCATGCCCCCTTGACATCTTACCCTCATCTTTGTTTAAAAGTGCTTTTCAGTCCATCGGTCCCAGCGTACTCTCTATAATTAATGCTTCTCTGGTCTCTGGTCAGGTCCCTGCTTACGTTAAGAATGCTGTAATCCACCCGCTTTTTAAAAAACTGAGTCTCGACCCCTCTCCACAGCAGCTTCAGACTCATCTCTAAACTTCCGTTCATCTCCAAGATCTTGGAAAAGGTTGTGGCTAAACAACTCACAGCTGCTCTTGATGAACATAACATCTATGATAGCTTCCAGTCAGGTAGCTCATTCTACTGAAACGGCTCTTCTTAGGGTCTCTAATGACCTTCTGACTCACAGTGATGCAGGGGACTGTTCTGTTCTGGTCCTGCTGGACCTGACTGCAGCCTTTGACACTGTTGACCATCACCTGCTACTGGAGAGGCTGAGAGACTGGGTAGGCCTATCAGGATCTGCTCTGGAGTGATTCTCCTCTTATCTCTCTGAGCGCTCCTTTTCTGTGGCCGTCTCCAAGTTTAGGTCCTCCAGCACCTCTCTTACCCATGGTGTCCCACAAGGTTCTGTGCTGGGGCCTCTGCTCTTCCTCCTCTATCTGCTTCCTCTTCAGCTCATCCTGAGCTCCTTCAAAGGAATCTCCTACCATCTTTATGCAGATGACATCAACTGTACATCTCCTTTAAGCCCCATGAGATGTCTAAGCTGCAGCTGTTCCACACCTCCATGCTTTCGTTCTTTTTTAAACACAGAAACAGTTTTGTTTACCTGTTTGTAGCTACGGTTTCGCCGACAGCTGCCGGCTTCTTCAGGCTGACGCTGATGGTGGCGCGTCACTTCCTTCTCCGTTTATCTGCGGGCAGCAGAGGACGTTGTCGCCCTCTACTGCCCGCTCTCCCCTCTCCGACGATGCAGTCCCATGCGTGGTCCAGCGTGTAAACTCCGTCGTCCCTGTTCATGGTCCCACATCCACGTCTCCTTATCTCTATTGCTTCCTTGATCCATCTTTTGTATTTTTGTTGTTCGGTGGTTATGATCCGTGTGCTGTCCCAGTCCATTATATGGTTTTCTCTTAAGCAATGATCTGTTACGGCTGACTTTTTTATTGTGCTTTCTGCTTCTTCTTTTGCTGCTCTTGTGTGTTTACGATTTGCCTCTTTCTCGCACTCCTTTCTGTGTTCTATTGTCCGTGTATTGAGTTGGCGTCCGGTTTCTCCTATGTATGTTTTATTGCATATTTTGCATGGGATTTCGTAGATGACTCCACATTTTTGTCCAGCTGATATTTTGTCTTTTGGGTGTACTAATCTGTTTCTAACTGTTGTGTATGGCTTTGTTGGTGTGTTTATGTTGTGTTTTTTCATTGTTGCTCTTATTTTTTCCGTTATGCCTCTGATGTATGGTAGGGTTATCACTGGTTTTGGTTCTTGTCTTTCTGGGTTTCTGGTTCTTTTTTTGGGTTGTTCTTTGCTTTCTGTTTTTGTTTGTTGTTTTCCTTTGTTTATTGCCCATGTCGGGTATCTGCAGGTCTTTAAAGCGTGTTGTATGTGTTTGTCCTCTTGTTTACGGTCTCTCTCTTCTGTTATTATGTTTGCTCGGTGATATAATGTTCTGATTACTGACATTTTGTGTATGGTGGGGTGTTCTGATGTCCATAATAGATATTGATCTGTGTGTGTTGGTTTCCTGTATGTGTTTATGTTTAGGAAACCAACACACACAGATCAATATCTATTATGGACATCAGAACACCCCACCATACACAAAATGTCAGTAATCAGAACATTATATCACCGAGCAAACATAATAACAGAAGAGAGAGACCGTAAACAAGAGGACAAACACATACAACACGCTTTAAAGACCTGCAGATACCCGACATGGGCAATAAACAAAGGAAAACAACAAACAAAAACAGAAAGCAAAGAACAACCCAAAAAAAGAACCAGAAACCCAGAAAGACAAGAACCAAAACCAGTGATAACCCTACCATACATCAGAGGCATAACGGAAAAAATAAGAGCAACAATGAAAAAACACAACATAAACACACCAACAAAGCCATACACAACAGTTAGAAACAGATTAGTACACCCAAAAGACAAAATATCAGCTGGACAAAAATGTGGAGTCATCTACGAAATCCCATGCAAAATATGCAATAAAACATACATAGGAGAAACCGGACGCCAACTCAATACACGGACAATAGAACACAGAAAGGAGTGCGAGAAAGAGGCAAATCGTAAACACACAAGAGCAGCAAAAGAAGAAGCAGAAAGCACAATAAAAAAGTCAGCCGTAACAGATCATTGCTTAAGAGAAAACCATATAATGGACTGGGACAGCACACGGATCATAACCACCGAACAACAAAAATACAAAAGATGGATCAAGGAAGCAATAGAGATAAGGAGACGTGGATGTGGGACCATGAACAGGGACGACGGAGTTTACACGCTGGACCACGCATGGGACTGCATCGTCGGAGAGGGGAGAGCGGGCAGTAGAGGGCGACAACGTCCTCTGCTGCCCGCAGATAAACGGAGAAGGAAGTGACGCGCCACCATCAGCGTCAGCCTGAAGAAGCCGGCAGCTGTCGGCGAAACCGTAGCTACAAACAGGTAAACAAAACTGTTTCTGTGTTTAAAAAAGAACGAAAGCATGGATTTACAAAGACACAGCAAGAACACACCTAAGATGTTCCACACCTGCTTTGTCTCCATCAAAACCTGGATGGCTGGGAGCTTTCTTCAGCTGAATGAAGATAAGACTGAGACCCTCATCTGTGCCCCAGACAAGCTGGCACTCAAAGTCAGAGACTCTTGGTCAGCTTGCTTCTCACACCAAACGTTCTGTCAGGAATCTTGGCGTGACCTTTGACCCAGCTCCCTTTGACCCAGCTCTCACCCTGGATTCTCATGTCAGTTCTCTTGTTCGCTCTTCCTTCTTCCATCTCAGGAACATTGCTAAGCTGAGTCCCATTCTGTCCCGCTCTGAATTTGAGACAGTTATCCACACCTTCATCTCCTCACGCTTAGACTACTGTAACTCTCTTTTCACGTGTCTGAACAGAACCTCCCTGAACCGTCTACAGGTGGTTCAGAATGCCTGTGCTCGGCTTCTGACCAAGACCTCCAAACAAACCCACATCACCCCGCTTCTCCTCCAGCTTCACTGGCTGCCAGTCAACTTCAGGGTTCATTACAAGAGCCTGGTTCTGGTCTATAGGGCCTTACATGGACAAGCACCATCTTACATTGGTGATCTTCTTAGTCCCTACACCCCCAGCAGGTCCTTGAGGTCCAGCGACCAAAGCCTACTGGTTGTGCAGCACCAGGCTAAAGACCAAAGGTGACAGATCATCTGCTGCTGTGGCCCCCAGACTCTGGAACTCTCTCCCCCTGAACCTGAGGTCAGTGGACTCAGTGGTCTCCTTTAAAAAGCAGCTGAAAACTCACCTGTTCAAGCTTTGGTGTGACCTTCACCTCCACCCTCTCCTCTTTCTGCTCTCCCCACCTATTCCACCTTCCTCAGGATCCACTGATTTCCCTCTTTTCTATTCACTCTCTCTCTTTCTTTATGTTATTTAACCACAATTGTCTATTTTTTGCTCATTTTAAATATTTTTTAGCCATTTTCTAAATTATTTTTTATATTTTTACATTTTTTGTTTTTGTGAAGCACCTCGTGATTTTTGTCTTGAGAGGCGCTATAGAAAAGATCTTTTCTTCTTCTTCTTCTTCTTCTTCTTCTTCTTCTTCTTCTTCTTCTTCTTCTTCTTCTTCTTCTTCTTCTTCTTCTTCTTCACTCTGTCCCATTCAGCCGTTTTGTCTTTGGGCAAGACACCAGTGTTTCCTGTGTTTCGGAGCCTCACCTCTGTCAGTGTGCTCCAGGGCAGCTGTGTCAACACTGTAGCTCATCATGTGCCAATGGATAAAGAAATTCAACCTGTCATCACAGTCGATGAGGCAGTTCTACACCGCAATCATCGAGTCCATCCTTACCTCTTCAATCACCGTGTGGTACGCTGGAGCTACCATCAAGGACAAGAAGAGGCTGCAGCGTGTCGTGCGCTCTGTTGAGAAGGTCATGGGCTGCAAACTCCCCTCCATACAGGACCTGTACACCTCCAGGACATTGAGGCGTGCAGGTCGGATCACAGCAGACCCGTCTCACCCTGGACATCCATTCGGACCAGAACCTCTCACCCAGTGTTGTGGAGTACCGGAATACTAGTACTGCCGTTACGTATTTAGAATACTAATTATGAGTAACTGTGTTCCGGTACAGTTACTATTTTTAAACGTGGTATTTAGAATACAGTTACTTTCGTAATATCATTGGAATACTTCTGTGTTTTTCACTTTTCACCCAAAAGATGAATAAAGAAATTCAATAAATAGTCGGGCAGCGTCTACGGTCCATTGACAGCTCTCAACTCTCTTTCTAGTATCTGCTCTAAGGGCTGGGTGGGATCTACGGTCTTTCTCCGTATGCTATTGGATACCAAACAACCAGACATCCCCACTGCTACGGATGTCAAGTCAACGATGCGGTCCGCCGTACACCGTCAAACAAGATCCAAATATGTCCTTTTCGAAATAAACTTAAGTACCTCCATCCATCTCCCCTTGACTCAAAGAAAACCCTAAGTCAAAAATAGTCCAAAGTTGATGCCAAAGCCGTTTCAAAACATCCACCGCTATCTTTATATCAGTAACATCCCGTCCACAACAGAGTGCTGGGATTGGCCCCCCAAACCAAAACAACGCTGTGATTGAACAACTACGGAGTAGCGGGCATCTTGGTTTTCTAACTTGCAGGTACATCCCGCCCATTTGGCTGACGGAGTGCTATGACTGGCCCATCAAACATATAGAGCGCTGTGATTGGACTGCTTTGGATGTCTGTCAATGAGGCAGTCCGCCATTCCATCTTGGAAAAATGACAAAACACATAAAAAATAAAAATAATACATCATTTTTTCTAAATAAATGCGCTGTGATTGGCCAGTCCCAATTATTTTGAAGCGTTTTGTCTAGATTACATTTTCTTGCAGACAGTGGGGTTTGACAGAGGATCAATGTTCAAGCACTTTCTCACAGAAACAGAAACATATTTTCTATTGACTGTTTGATAAATAAAGTAACAAAAATAATTTAATCGTTTTATTTTTTTTCCCAGTCGGTACATGACATTTAGCAGTAATATGCCCTGCTTTCCTGCGGGAGTGGCTATCAACACATGTTGTGACATTTAATAGACCTAAATGCTGTTTTTATGGGAAAGTATTCTAAGTATTCTGAATAAAGTACCAAGATTAAACAAAGTAACGGAATACATCACAGAATAATTTTAAAGCAAGCATTCAGTATTCCGTAACTAAATACATTTACAAAGTATTCTCCCCAACACTGCTCTCACCACACAAACAGTTTCTTCTCCTCTGCGGTCGGACTCATGAATGTCAATCGTAGAACTGCCCACTCCATTCGCTTTGTTCTAGTCACATGACCCTGTGTTGTGTTTGCACCTGAACTGACCCGCTCTGACCAGTACCTACACTGACTGTATAAAACAGCTGCTTCTCTAATTATTGATTCCCTATATTGTCATTTAATTGTGTTTATTTCCTAATTCTTATTTTTGCTTATCTTTTATTTTTTTCTAGCACCAAGTACTGCAGCTATTTCCTAATGTTGTCATTCTCGCATATATGGCAATAAAACCTTCTGATTCTGATTGATCCAATGTAGTGTGAATTCAATTCAATTCGATTCAAATTCAATTCAAAAATACTTTATTAATCCCAGAGGGAAATTGATTGCTGTAGTAGCTCAGAATAATAATAATAATAATCAAGTCATCAAAGAGTTATTGTATATTACAATGGCTGTGTCTTAGAATGGTGCTGTACAAGTGCAGGTCATTTATCATTTAGAACAGGGGGACCCAATCCCGGTCTTGGAGGGTCAGTATCCAGCAGGTTTTGTGGTTTCTCTGGTCCAACGCACTTGATTCAGTGGCTGAACCACCTGTGAGGCAGCTCATCAGGCTCTGTAGAAGCCTGCTAATCACCTGCTGATTGAAATCAGGTGTGTTGAAGCAGGATTAAAACTAAAACCTGCTGGATACCAGCCCTCCAGGACCAGGTTTGGGCACCCCTGATTTTAAAGCTAACCATTAGCATTAGCAACTCTAACGTCACGAAATGGCCTGATACAAATCACAGGGTGAAAAAGCATTTGTACATGCTGCTCTAAAGCTGTGGAATTCTACCCAGTATAGTTTGACAGGCTCCATCATTGGCAGTTTTTAAATCTCGTTTAAAGACCCACTTTTACGATGTGGCTTTTAGACAGTGACACGTTCTAGTGTTTTGTTGTGTTATTGTTTTAATGTGTTCTGAGTATTCCTCGTGTTTTATCTGCTTTTGATCGGTATTTTTATCTTCTGTTTTAGTTGCTTAGATTGGTTGTGTTTTGGTTTAGCCTGTGCAGCACTTTGGGCAGCTCCCATGCTGCGTTTTAAATGTGCTATGTAAATAAACTATGGTATGGTATGGTATGGCATGGTATGGTATGGTATGGTATGGTATGGTATGGCATGGTATTTTAATCAGCAGATGATTAACAGGCTGAAGAGGTGGTTCAACCATTGAATCAAGTGTGCTGGAGTCAGGAAACAACTAAAACATGCTGGTTTGCAGCTATCAAGGACCGGCGTTTGAGATTCCTGGAAGTAATATTTCAGGAAAGATTTAGAGGATCTGTTTTGCTGAAGCAAAAGAAAAAAAATTGCATTAAGTTATTTGAAAACATTTTAGCTCTGATTGTAATTAAACTTCAACCAGCTAAACATAGATTGGCTATCAATATTCCCTGAATCACAATGGATCTCCCCACCAGAAACGTAAAGTTTAATCCTTATTTCATCCCTGGTCTGCTGAAACTAGACGATGGCATCCCGCTTGTAAAAACACAGGAACAGGAAAGGACCTCCAGGATGTCCTCGCCTTTATCCATCCACATTCCACATGCTGACATATTAACAGTACAGCGGCTCGAGCAGAAAGCAGGAAAGGGGCTCCTTTTTTTCTGTCTTGTGTGAGGCCTCCACAGGAAACGTCGCTAACCGCGGTTAGCAGCCAACGATTCATTTCCTGATATTACGTGGAACCAGTTTGCTTTGTAATTGGTCTGACATCACCAAAGAAAAACACGCAACGACTACATGAATAAACTTTTGCTTCAACCAAACCATCGTCATGTTTTCTCAAGCCATCGCTCTCACTTACTTTGAGATCTTAATGATAATATTTACTTTCTGATTAATTCACATTTTTGAAGCACAGCCCTGATGTTTGTGAGGACTGTTTCTTCTACTCGAACAAGAACTATTAAGTCTTTAATTCAGAAAATTAACTTCTTTAAAAGCAACTTAATCTGATGGTTCTGCTTTTATTTCCATCAGATCTGCCGTTGACCTTAAATACAGCATTATTTCTGTCAAAATTCTAAATGTAACTGTTTATTATCCATTGCTTTGTTATACAATGCTAACTCTCTCTTTACTGGCCCACAGAGAGCACCTGAAGACCACCAACCAATGAAAATAAATAAATGAAACTCTTGTTTACTGAAAAACCATGTAATACAATTGTTAACTCAGAGTTGCATATGCATGCTAACTGTCAAAATGATCTTCAAACCCCATTGCCTGATTTAGCCACAAACAGGAAATAGATTGGTAGAAAACGATTTGGTCATTAAAAGCCAGACTCTTCTATGTCCAGAGACAATTAGCATTCATGACTTCGCCACCCTTAGTTTGCAAGTCTCGGCCATAGTAGAAGCTAAATTTTTCCAACAGTTTATTGCAACCTCAAGCATCATGAACTTTGACGATGACTATCACCACAAATGTTCAGCTCTTTCAGAAGAAACTATTACATACAAATATTACTGTTCCAAAAAGTTCATTGACAAAAGATTGGGAAGTGGTTCTCCTTCCTCCTCAAACTCTGGATGAAATAAATGATGCTATATCTCCAAAGACGTTTTGGTCTAGTGTTACTGTATTCTGAATAAGACTTGTAATCCTGTCCTGTTCCGCTGACCCAGTCATCAGACACACTTCTACTTCCTGAAACAGAAGCACCAGAGCTTTTTCGACAGAAAATGATACAACAGGCAATCATTCCTCATAGAGACCACAGCAAATCTGTTGTTGAAAAAGATGAGTGAACGAGACATTCAAAATCTCTGAGTTTGCTTCACTTTTTCTCTGAATGACGAAAGACAATTTGTTCAAAAAGAATTTAAAGCCAAGTTATTAGGAATAAATGTGGGTTAAGTCTTTCTACTTAATATTTGAGTGGCATGTAACATAATAGGCACGTTTTACCCACGAGCTCCCTTTCCACTGGGAGCGTTTCAGACACGAAACAGCAACGAAAACTGCGCTCTGGCCGAGGAAGCTGACCGTGCCTTCCCAGCCACAAAGACCTTCACGAGCCAGGCTGTGGTCCCGGTTTCCCCAGAGACATCATCCAATCACCTGCCCAGCTCCTCTGGACCAGTGGAGCCAGCCGTAGTGGCTGGAATTGACACTCTAAGATTCTGGAGAACCGGGCTTTGTTCCTACCACCAGCATTTTGACGCTAAAGCTTGACGCTGCCTTCCTCCCTGAGGGTTCAGACAGCAGGGAAATGGATCAGCTAGCGCTCAGTAGCAGCTGTGACCGTTGGAGACAGAGAAACGCTGCTATTCATTGAGGATTCAAAGTTGGGAAGACAGTTCTTGGTGGATTCCCGCTCCCAGAAAAGTCTTATTCCCCTAACCGCTGCTGACAGAATAGCTGAAGGCTGCTGACCATTGTTGACTATGTGGCAAGGTGGAGAAATGAGGGCCCTGGCGGGATTCGATCCCCAGGCTCCCGGGTGAGAGTCACGTGTGCTAACCAGTCAGCCAAAGGGACATCCCCTTGGCCAAGTAGCCAGGGAGCATGATCATTCGGGACACTGTGACAGGACGCTCACACTGTCACAACTGCAGCTAATGGATCTGCCATCAAAACTTTTGGTGAAAGGTTGGTGACAGTATGATTCCATGAACGTGATTTCGATTGGAATTTTATTGCAGCCATAAGTTCAGTTCCTATCTTAGGGGCTGATTTTTTTCTGTGCACATGGCCTTCTAGTTGACTGAGCCAACAGGTGGTTGTTTGATGCTGTGTCTTTTGTATCAATTCCATGTATGAGAAAAAGGACCGGACCCCAAATGCATGCTAATTTCCTCTCCACAGGAGATACCTTTCAGCATGTGTTATCTGAGTTCCCCACTCTCACAGTCCCTACCTTTTCTAGCTCTGCAGCCAAAACTGACATTTAACATGTCATCCCCACTATTGACCCACCCGTCTTTGCACTCCCACGCCACCTGGATACAACTAAGCTAGCCATCGCACATACAGAGTTTGCCAACATGGAGCGTTTGGGCATTGTGCGCTGCTCTAATGGCGCCCAATGCCGATAGACAGTGGCAACCTTGTGGGGATTTCTGCCGCCAAAATGGTGCCACTGAGAGTGACCGACACCCAAACCCCCACATTCAAGACTTTTCAGTACACCTTGCTGGAACATCCATCGTTTCGAAAGTAGACGGTGCGTGGTTATCATCAAGTTCCGGTAAATGCGGGAAAAGACATTCCAAAAACCGCTGTCATCACCCCCTTTGGTCTCTTTAAGTTTTTATGCATGCCCTTTGGCCTTTAAGGTGCCGCACAAACATTCCAGTGGTTGATGGACTCAGTTTTGCGAGGTTTGCCCTTCATTTTTGTCTATTTGGATGATATGTTGGTTGCCAGCCACTATGCCAAACAGCATGTCAATCACCTGTGCCAATTTTTCTAATGTTTGGCTGAACATGGTCTGATTGTCAACCCAGCTAAATGCCAGTTTGGAATACCACAGATTGACCTTCTTGGTCACAGCATTGCCACCAGTGGTGCAGTTCCCTTGCCCGCTAAAGTGAAAGCTGTTGCAGAATCCCCACAGCCAAAAACAGTGAAAGCTTTGCAAGGATTTCTAGGGATGGTTAACTTTGCCAACCGCTTTCTCTCCAGAGCGGCACAGCTGTAGCAGCCACTTTACGGTGCCTTCAGATGAAGCAAAGCAAGCAATGTGGTGGATTGGACCCCAGACCGCGTGCAGGCCTTCTGAAATGCTAAAGCTGCGTTAGCAGATGCTGCGATGTCAGCCTACCCTTTCCCTTCTGCCCCATTAGCTTTGACTACGGATGCATCGGACGAAGCTGTGGGCGCTGTGCTGGAACAGCACGTGGCTTGCATGTGGCAACTGCTCGCCTTTTTCAGCCGCTCTTTACAGGATAACGAGCGGAAGTACAGCATAATTGACAGGAGTTGTTAGCCCTCTACCTGGCCACACGCCATTTCCGCTTTATCCTAGAAGGCTGCCATTTCACTGCATACGTAGACCACAAACCTTTGGTTTTGCTATGTCCAAGATCTCTGAACCCTGGTCCAGTCACCAGCAGCGACACCTTGCTGTGGTTTCAGAGTTCACCACAGGCATCCAGCATGTGGCTCGACTCCCTGCATTTCCTGTCACACCCGGAGTGAGTGCTTCTGTCAAACTGGTCGCCTCAAAGTTTGTGTGGCCCGGGCTACACAAGTCAGTTAATGAGTGGACCGCAGCATGCGTTCCTTGCCAACAAGCAAAAGTTCACAAGCACACCCGGGCAACCATCAAACTTTTCTCCATCGCCGGTGGTCATTTCGACTACGTGCATGTGGAACTAGTGGGCACCCTACCCCCGTCTCAGGGTTTCACCCACCTCTTGACTATGGTTGACTGAACCACACGCTGGCCAGAGGTGGTTCCCCTAACATCTACCACATTGGCGGTAGTAGCCCGAGCCTTTCTGTCATCCTGGGTTGCTTGGTTTGGACCACCCTCAGACAGGGGCCCCAGTTCACCTCTGAACTTTGGTCAGCCATGGTACTCAGCCTGGGGTCAAAACGCACCGGACCACAGCCTATCACCGACAGGCTAATGAGCTGTGTGAACGTTTTCACAGATCCCTTAAGCCGGCTCTCCACACATCACTGACAGATGCCAACTGGCTCAACCACCTGCCCTGGGTCATGCTCGGTCTCCGTTCTGGGGCTAGAGAAGACCTCAATGCATTACCTGCAGAATTAGTCTTTGGACAAACAGTGCGAGTCCCAGGTGAATTCCTTCCAGAATCCCCTGCATCAGCGCAACGGTTTCCTGTCCCAGGGTCCAGACTCTTGGCAGGGCCAGATCCGTGCACCATGGGCTGCCCCATTCGTTTGTCCCCCGGGATTTGGTTGATGCCAGATTTGTTTTCCTGTGGCATGATGCACATTGCTCCCCACTACAGTCCATCTATGATGGCTCCTTCAGAGTCCAAGAATCTGGCCCCAAGCATTTCATCCTGGATCTGGGCTGAAACCTACACGTCCTGGGAGACAAAACACAGTTGGCAGCACAGGTCTCTGTAGAGGACGGCCTCCATCTGCCATCCGGTCAGACCCAATTTCAACCCACAGGCATGTGATTGTGCCAGTACAGTGCCAAAGTAACCTCCCCAACCCCACACCACCCAGGTTAGCCACTCAGGCCGCTTGATCAGAACCAGAAACTTTGATGTGTAACAGACCATCTGGGGGGTTGGAGGTCTCTTGACTGTTTGTGTGCAAATATTGTTGGCGCCTGCGCCAAGAAGGATGCTTACTGTTTGTTTCTATGTGTATGTAAACATAGTTGACGCCTCACAGCCTCCTGAACCAATCAGGCTTGTATGTAAATGAGTTGAGACTGATTTTGATGACCAACACAGAGGAGAACTCAGTGTGTTGAGATACTAAAGATGTGAAAGAAACCTACCTTTGTGTCGTCCTTGACTCCTCCACAATATGAGCGTAATGGGGGAGGGGAAAAAAGGCATTTCAGAGTTACTCCCAACGGGGTAGCTTTGCTATGCAAAAAAACCCCACCTCAAACATATAGGCATGAACATGAAACAGTTCACAACATGAGACTCCAATGGGTGGGCAGGGGGGTGCTCGGACCCTGTTTTCCCCCAGAGAGAGCAGCCGTCTTTTGGACAGGCACTCAATCACTGTTGAAGCAAAGTTCGAGGGAGAGTGAAGAGTACATTGACTACTTCAGTTGGTGACCTCGCCAGGCTAAGACCACCAATCCGAAGGCAGGGGGGTAGGTCGGGTTTCCACAGCATTTGTCTGCATCCCTTAGTGGAGTTTTTTCTCCATGGAGCTCAAGGCCACCAGGGCGCTGATTCAGATTGGTAGAATTGTTTAGGTCAGGCAGAGATAATTTTCTCTCTGCCTTTCAGTTTTTAACTGGTCATTACAGTCTCTCAGTAAATTTAATAATTGGGTTTAGCCTTGCCCATACCGTACATTTACTTTCTCCAAGATCACATCTATTATGCTCACTAACACCGGGATCACAACTAGAACCTCTAGCTTGCGATTCACCTCGTGTAACATTCCAGTCTGAGCAGTTTCCACATGGCTGAGACTTTCCATGGATACGGGTTGCACTCCAGTCACTTCTATCTTCCCAATTTTCCAAAATACCAGAAATCCTCCCGCTCCAAAAAGAAGAAATCCAGTAATTACGAGCCTGAAAATCCATGCGTTTTCGATGTCCTCCACAGAAAGCTGGGAAAGGCGTATAATATTCCATTCCTTCCAGGAATCCAATTTATACCCCACTGGGTGTGTTCCATGTGGACAAGTAGAAGCCCCCTGCACCATTCTCATTGTTGAAAAAACCTTCTCAATTGCAGTAAATGAGCAATTAACCAAATCCACAATTAAATAAAAATTTAGTTTTCAGGAGAAATACAAAGAAGCATCCTGTAGGCAAACAGTAGCTACTCTTGTTTCTGACTATGACGGCAAACTGCAAAAATGAGGAAATAGAATGAGAGGACATTTCAGGCCTGAAATCCTCCTGCAGCTGGAGAAAAAAAAGATAAGGGAGAGAAAAGAGAAGTGCCTTGACTCTCCGCGTGCCAGAAAAAGAAAGCCTGTGCCCATGCCCGTGCCTTTGCAATAATGCAGAAAATATGGAGGAGCACTGCTCTGCAGAACCCTGTACACATAAGCTGTTTTTACAAAACAATGTCGTCAATTTACCGCAAAGCCGTGGCAGCATCAGGGAGCCTTAGATCGTTTTTACTCAGACATGTGGCATGTAATGTGGCGCAATCATGTCCTTTTTATAAAAGATTTCACGATGGCAGTATAAAGGGGGTAGGGAGTGCCAGCTCTAATGGAGAAACACTCCAGATGCTCTGCATCACTTCAGTTTATCATCTCCGCTGATTCTGTTTACAAAAAAGAAACTGATGGTCCATTTTTACTTTCATTCTCATTATAGTTGCTGGTCGCAGCTCGGCAGTAACTCCCCACGTGGTCACGACGCCTCCCTCAGTTGCGCCAAGGCGCAATCACCTTTTATAAGACAGACAATTACCAAAATATTACTACCAAGTGATGCGGAATGAATGCCGCAAAATTCATGCATCGCCATGCTGGCATGGCACATTTCTAAGATGCACCGTTACGGTAATGTTAAGCTGATTTACCGGCTAGGTGTGTCTTACAAAAGGAGTTCAGAAGGGTACTGTAGGTCAACCGCAGCTTGTCCAGAATGCTGCAGTAAGACTCTTGGACAGCAATCTTGGCTGCTGTCCACTGGTCACCTGCAGATTTTATAATTCGTTTTAAACTTCTTTTAATGGTGTTTAAGTCGCTGAATGGTTTGACTCCAGCCTATTTGACGAGCTATTGCAGCCATATGGTCCAGCTCAGACACTATGTTCTGAGAACCAGTTGAGAGGATAGGGCATTCGCTGTAGCTGTACCAAAACTGTGGAATGCACCACCCCTAACTATTGGGCTCGCTCCATCAGTAGCATTTTCTAAAATGAGGCTGAAGTCCTATTTTTACGATCTGGCTTTTAATTCTGTGGTTTAGTTATTGTTGATGTTTTGCATGCTCTTATCTTGTAATTTCAACTAGTTGGTTTTAATTGTGTCTGTTGGTTTTATCTGTTTTATTCTTTTAACGTACAGCACCTTGGTGGCACGCTCATGCCTGTAAGGTGCTTTATAAATACAGACTGAGTTGAGTATAAAAGGGCTATATGGGTGACAGTGTGTAATTTTTACCAATAATCTCTCGAGATATCTATCCAAATGTTGTTGTAGGTGAATTAAAAGATGCCCAATTGTTGAAAGATTCTGGCAGTGTCACAACATATAACCATAAATTCTGCTCTAAAATACATGGGAGCGGGTCTAAGTCTCTGGGCGATGCCATATTGGTTGCCATGTTTCCTTCTACAGAAGCCCGTGAGGACAAAACACATTTACTGATTTGTAACAAATGGTTACAAAACATTCACCAATAACAAACTTTGTTGTTTTACACATTTACCTCTTCACTTGCTGCCAGTGATGAAAGGGAATCTGATGTTCTTGTCATTTTGCCGGAGGTAGCACTCCCAGGGATTTTTGACCCTAATGGCCATCTGTTGGAAAGATCTTATTTGAACACAAAAATACTGCTTGCTTGCAATGATTTAGGTATGCACTGCCCCCTATCGCCAGGGAAAATACACACTGTCACTTTAACTTTTGCCCGATTCTGGATCGGGAGCCAGTGCAGAGAAGCCAACACCAGAGTGATATGATCTCCCTTTCTTGTACCCGTCAAGAACCTAGCAGCTGCGTTTTGGATGTCATTGTCAGCTTTTAAAATCACCTGCTGGTGTTTATGAATCCCAGTCAGGTTTGTCACCAGTCGGACATCAAGAAAATGTGTTCCAAAGGAGTAACTGTTGTTTAAAACAGTGTTTATAAAACAAGAAAGTGACGCTCAGACTTCTTTTTGAAGGAATGGAAGCAAATAATGTGATTCCCAAAGAAAACATGATATCAGATTTACTGTGTCCAGTTATTTTTTTTATCTTTATTTCCTCAAAGACATGACCTTCAGAGAGCGTTCATGTGCTGCAGGAGGATTTCAGGCCTGAAATGTCCTCTTATTCTATGTCCTTATGTTTGCAGTTTGCCGTCATAGTCAGAAACAAGAGTAGCTAATGAACGGAAAAGCTGCCAAAGTCAAAATAAATACTGCTAGGAACATGAAATTATTGAATTTTGTGAGATATTCTGACTGCTTGGATGATAGGAGTTTTAAAATTTGAAACAGTTGCAAACTTTTGGACTTTTGCTGTGCTGAAAAATGTGAGATTGGATCTTTTTGATGAATAGTTCTGTGATAGAGGACCAGATCTACGTAGCAGGATACTTTTGATCTGCTTTTAGTCGAGTTGATTACTTTTAAAACAAACGTGGAAAACCGTTTGCAAAGACCTACGTATATGTCAATAATCTGTTCTAGTTGGCCTGAGCTCCACAGGGCTGAACGGGATCCACATCTGCTACCTTTCACACACTCTGCTGGCTTTAATGAAGGGATGAAGACAATCTGTCCACCCCAGAACCTCTTGTATCCGGTCGCTCGCTCCTTCGTCACCGCACTGCCAAAATCCAAAACTGGCCTCTGAATTTGTTCGTGTTGCAACTCCTGAGCCCACGGCGGGCTCCTAGACGGCCGGATTAAACACCCAACAGAAAAATTCTGAAGAAAAAACATCTCGTCACTGCAGCCAGGAATCTGTGTTTTTGTTTCAGCGTGAAGAAGTCCTGCAGACAGCGAGGACTGTAGCAACGTGTGTGTGTGTGTTTTGACTGGGAGCATAACCTTGTGGCATTAGAACCATTAGGCTTCATGCCCCACAGCTGTTAGTGATACTGGGTTTTCATGTAATGACATCATGTATAACTGCAGGCAGCAGCGGCGTCTTTGGAGCGCCGAGCCAAAAACCTCCCAACATCTCTCCCAAAAGCAAGAACAAAGAGAAATTCAGCAAGTGGAGGGAAATCTGGGACACTCGGAGGACAAGTTAAAGAAAATTCATCACCATGCAATTGCCTAAGTCTGCACAAGTTCAAATTATTATTGATATTAAATTGGCTTCTTGATTAAAATGAAATAAACCTAAAGAAAATTTGTTTTGAAATGAGAAACATAAAGTATGAAAAGACTAAAATACAACATTTCAAGAGCAAGTCACCCTCTACCTAAGTCCAACTCCACTCATTTCCTGTTTAAAAAATGCGCCACAGGGAGGCGTTGCCTGGCAGACCGAGAGGGCGGAGCGGCTAACAAATACACACACACATAGGCTCACAGTGGCATTGTGACATCATATGGTACCAGCTAACGTCTTGAGGTGCCTCTTAGCCAATAGCGATGGCAGATATGAATTCAGATGTAGTGCAGAGTTTTTAGACAGAATATTTAAATTTAACGACTACACGTGTCTGCAGCATGATTAGACACTCATTTCTATAGTTTATCAGCAAAAATATTGGTTTGGGGTGACTTGCTCTTTAATTTCTTCCTGTTGGACAAATAAAGTTCAGCAAAACATCCGTACCACTTTACAAAAAGGTTCCTCCTACAAATGATATGTAGTTTATAAATTTGTTAGTATTCAATTAGTAACTTTATAAATCATTTGTAGTTGTGTATTACTGTAATTATATATGTTTTGGCTAAGTATTTAGCAAGAAACCAGTCATTTTTCAATTTCTTTCCCTTAATGTCTAATAAAGACATTAACCTTTTGATGCATAATGGTCTCCACAGTGGACAGGTACTCAAAATTGTTATTTATTTATTTATTTATTTTTGTTATTAAGCACAGCTGTTGAAGACTTCATTGCATTTGAGCCCCTCCATTTGGACTTCAGTAAGTCAAGCCAACATATTTCATGTTCAGAATGCACGCTGTCCACTGAGGTGGACATGTAATAAACTATTTGAAAATTATTAAATGTTACAAAAAATATTTGTTGAAATTGTTTCATTCACACCTGAAGATGAATGAAATAAAAAAAAATCATGGTTGAAGATTTCATAATTCATGCATCAAAGGGTTAATGATTTATATAGTGTTACAGGTTAATTAAACATTTATAAACTATTGATTAGCCATTTATAATGAGGTTCTTATTATAAAGTGGTACCAAAACTTCTCATGAATCAGTGGGTTGAATTTAATTATGTCTATTACATCTACAAAACATTAGCCAATTAAATATGGCTGCCATAGCTTGGTGACATCAGCCAACACACAAATAGTTCAAAATAAGTCATTTTCACAATTTGGTGTTAGCTTTATTCATGACCCAAACTTATTATTATTTATTATTGCAAATCTTTATAACTTAAATTATACTATTCTCATTCAAATTTAAAATATCAACCCCGGTGTTATTGTAGTTTATAACAAAAGTATCTATCTATCATCTATCTATCTATCTATCTATAGATATAGATATAAATATAAATATAGATAGATAGATAGATAGATAGATAGATAGATAGATAGATAGATAGATAGATAGATAGATAGATAGATAGATAGATAGATAGATAGATAGATAGATAGATAGATAGATAGATAGATAGATAGATAGATAGATAGATAGATAGATGATAGATAGATAGATAGATAGATAGATAGATAGATAGATAGATAGATAGATAGATAGATAGATAGATAGATAGATAGATAGAATTTCTTGCTATGATTTCACCAATTACATAGAGATTAACATTTACACATTTATATCTTTGTTTAGCACAACTAGTCACACTTGCGACGTGACAGTTTCATGAACCTAGCACTATTAGTTTTAGAGCTGCGACGGTTAACACCCTTAAAGAGGTAGCTTCAGGAACGCAGTTCTCCTGTTCTGCAGACACACCCGTTTTTGAAACAATTAGAAAATTCTGACAGATCTACATCACACTGCACTTAGCATTCATGAACTTGCCAATCTTGACTTCTAATGAAACAAAGCTGTTTCTGTTTTAGCGTCCAGGAAACAGCAGAGAACATCTCAGCTAGTAGAAGCTAACCGTTAGCATTAGCAACTCCACCACACAGTAGAACTCCTCTAGGCTTGTGTTATTTGTGGAGATAAAACATTGTTGAAGAGGAAACTGAGTCAGTGGTAGAGTCGTGTTGCTTTTATCCAATCAAAGGCGACATGTCCAAATATGAAATAAAAGTCCAAATCCTGCCGTGTTTTGCCTCCATTTCCTCTGGACCACTTCTAATTCCTGAAACAGGAGTGCGAGACCTTTTCCCCACAGAGATGCACTCAAAAGGCATTCATTTATACCAGAGACCACAGCAAATGTGTTAAAAAATGAGTGAACTTGGACTTTAATGTCCAAACCAAATCAAAGAAATTAAAATCAGTTTGTATTACTCGTGCTGTTTGCCACCAGTTTAAAATAAAGAAAAAGCTGATTAACAAAGAGTTGGTGCTCAAGTTGCATAAATTTAAATCTACAAACAAAATGAGGTCATCATTTCCTGCATTTTTTCAGGGTTTAAATGTTAAATACTGAAGAGTTAGAGAATAAATGAACCACAGTCTGTCTGGTGTCGAGACCGAGGACTTTAACTAGACCGGCTAAACGCTTCCTGTTAAAATCCACCAGCGGGGAACCGAAAATGTTTTCTCTACAAGCAAATCCAGCATGAGAACACGTTCAAGAACCAAAATAGCTTCATAATAAAAGCTGAAAGGAATGGTTTGTTCAGCCGAAGCCAGCTAAAGGCGGAGAATAATTCACATTAAATTCTGGGAGATATTTTCTACCAGTTTTACTAAAGCTTCTGATCTTATCCAGTGTGAAAATAAACAGGTATTGTTTCTGCCGAGCCCCACGCTGCTACATGTGGAGGAAAGATACAAACTGATCACACAATAAGAAGTAAAGCCTTGTCTTTAGTTCCCCTTTTAAGATTAAATCAAATCACACTAAACTGTTTTAATCTTTAAAAAAAGAAAATGCATTAGCTTTACTAATAATTATTTAATCAATAATTCAATAAAGATAAACCATAAAACCGGTTCTTTTTTTAACCAAAGGGATTCTGGTTTGACTTTATTACGTATTAAGTGGGAATAAAGGTTAAGAAAGGAACATTGTAATGGTGTAGATTGGTGGTAAAATGTGACATGTTTTTGTTCCAGATCCCTTATAAAACACTGTAGATTATGCCCAGATCATAAGACCTCCACCACCATGCTGATGGCTGGCACCTGCTGTTTCATAGAGCTGATAATGAATTATAAATGGTGTTAAATTGTTATTTTTTGATCATTATTGATAAATGACTCACACTTGTGTAGCACCATTCTGAGTCAAAGGACTCCAAAGCACTTTACACACACACACACACACACACACACACACACACACACACACACACATCATAGCCACAGTTGCCCTGGGACACACTGACAAAAGCGAGGCTGCCGTACACAAGCACCAACGGTTCCACCGACCACCACCAGACAATAATTGACACTGAGCTTGTCTTTGAACCAACAACCCACCACTTACATGATCAAATTTTATAAAAATTTTTGGAATTCTCCTTCCAGGTTGAGGTTTCTCTTAATTTTGGGCCAAAACCAAACATTTTGATGTACTGGTCAATCTACATCCCAACCCTCCGCTATGTCACGCGATCTGGAGCTCGGAGTAGCTCATCGAAATGAGTCAGCTAGTTGGCATCCTCGTTCGACCTAGAACCTGGATGGATCCTGTATCCTCTCTAGAGGGACGGAGGGAGGATGGATGGATGGATGGATGGATGGATGCTGAAAGAGGAGGTCCAAAACTAAAAGTAACTCATCTGAATCTGAGTCTTTTCAGTAAATTTGGCCAATCTGAGCAGCTTCCTGTTGGATGCGGTCCTTTTATGAACTGTGAATTTTCTTGTTTCACCACAAAAACCTTCCCTCTCAGCTACAGCTTGACCTCAGCAAACGCCGGCTAACCAAAATAAGACCCTGCCCTTAAATCTCTCCGCATGTGAAGAATGCACGGAGAGCTCCAAGTCAAATGGGAATCTTCCTCCTCTCGTGATATATAGTCACACAGCTGGTTGGGTTTCCTCTTTCCTCTCATTTTTCTCTGTGAGTGCTGCAAACAGAAAGCTCTCTCTCTCTCTCTCTCTCTCTCTCTCTCTCTCTCTCTCTCTCTCTCTCTCTCTCTCTCTCTCTCTCTCTCTCAAATGTCTTGTTTTCCTTCCCTCACATGTACTGATCTGGTGCTTCTACCTCGTTCTGCTCCACCCACCTGCAGATAAAAGCCAAAGTTTGACTGAAGCTGCTGCAAAACTCCTGAAAGCGCCGTGAAACTCCCACCCTGCAGCAGAAATCAGAGGTAGGACGTCTGTTTGATCCGTTTTTTAGCTACATCAGACCAAATTGTTTTCTCTTCTTTTGCTCTCGCTTGTTCAGATTCGAAAGGGGAAAAAAAGAAAGGAAAATGTCAACTAAGAGCATATGTTTCATTAGACATCCCAGCTGGGAAGATTCTGCAGTTCAAATCTGACAGTTTTCCTCAAACATGGAGAAAAAGAAATGAAAAACCCAGGAGATCCACCTGGGATGAATAACTCCAGCTTTTGCTTGTTAAAATAAATGTTCTGTGCAGCATCTTGACAGGATTTGATCCCGGAATGCTTCCACAGTATAGGATTGCCTTAGTTGTCAGCAGCTCTTGGGGAAAGAACGGTTTTCCTTCAGGGTGTGAAGAAGAAATGCAGAAAATTCCTGGCAAATTATTCAACTTGTGTGTCTTGTTTTCCTGTTTTGAAACTCTGACGGGATTGGTCATCTGGGAAGTCCCAGTTTTTCCTTCACACAGATTAGACATCTCTTTCTTCTGCACATTTTTCCTCCTTCAGTAGCGAGGAGGAACCAGATCTGATCTGGGTCCAGCAGCGGAACGCGCCTGCAGCTAACGAGCTTCACAGACTTCTCTGATTAAAAGCTTCTCAGCAGCTTTTTGTAATAAAATCTCAAACTGAACTGAGATGGAGGGATTTATGTGTCGCTGCTTTTCCTTCCAGCTAATTAACCCGGCGAGAAGTTCATGAATTTTGTTTAGCTTTACTTTTTTTTGAGGGGGGGGGGTTACTTTCTTTTTTTCTATAGCTTAATCCCTGAATCTGTTTACTTTTGTATCAGGAAAGTCTAACTGTTGGTAGCATCAGCATCACCGTTCCAAGTTCCTGAAGACTGTCGTTCAAATAATCTCAAACAGATTATAGAATAATCCTTCAGATGTAGACATTTCTAACTTGAGAAGAACTCTGGTGTTAGTGCAGATGTTTGTAGCGTTTTGGAGGTGAAAGGTGTTCTAAATGTATACTTTTCATTTTGGGGGAAATTTGTGATCAATCACAAACGTTTCTTTAGATCCTCAAACTAAACAAACTAGAACTAAAGCATGAAATACTTCTAGATTTACATCCAACTACGTTTGATCTAAACTGCTAAGTAGACAGAGTTGTAGCTCTTTATCATGCCTCGTAAATTTTCTACAGCAAAGCCAAGCTGAACAGGAGGAGACGGGAGGATCGTATTTTTACTCTAATGGCATTTCGGAGCAAACCCCCAAACCTCTTTATGATCTCTGTAAACTCGTCCAAAACTCATCTTGCGTTTTACCCGTTTATGAAGCCCAGTTAGAAAACAGCCATCTTTAAAGTGAAATCATCAGCTGTGATTTTACAGAAACATAATAACTTTTTTTTTTACTGTTGGACTGCTCCCAGTGGGCAAATTACACCAATTACTGGTCATCTGAAAAGTTTCATGTTCTCATGTTTGATGTCCTGCGTGATTAAATAGAAAAAGCATGAACTATATGGTGCCTGGTACCTGAATATAGCTGAGACAGAGCTGAAGTAGACAGAGCTCCCATCAAAAATAGGAGCTTTAACAAAGTGGTCTGTGCTAATACCAATCAACTCTTTTCACTAACAGTAATCTACTTTAGTACTATAGTATTCCATGGTAATACCACAATGGTACAATATCATAGCGGTCCACACCAATACCATAGTGGACCAGGCTAAAACCATAGTGGTTCACACTTATACAACAGTGGTCTGTGCTAATATCGTAATAGTTTAAATTAACAGTAATCCACATTAATACCATAGTAGTCCATGCTAATACCATAGCAGTCCACGCTAATATCATAGTGAACCACGCTAATACCATAGTTGTCCATACTACTGCCATAGCAGTCCATGCTAATACTATAGTGGTCAACGCTAATACCATAGTGGTCTGTGATAATACTACAGTAGTCCATGCAAATACCATAGTCGTTCACACTAAAACCATAGTTGTCCATGCTAATAATATAGTGTTCCACTTTTAGACCCCTGTGATTTGTAGTAATGTCACAGTAGTTTGTCAAATACCATATTGGTCCATGCTAATATTGAAGTGGTCTGCGGTAATACTATAGTAGTCCATGCTAATACCATAGTGGTCTACACTGATGCAATTTTGGTCTGTCCTAATGCCATAGTAGTCTGTGCAAATACCAGTCATCCACACTCAAACCATAGTGGTCCATGCTAATCACATAATGGTCCATGCAAATACCACAGTAGTCTGTCCAAATACCATAGTAGTCTGTCCAAATGCCACAGTAGTCTGTCCAAATACCACAGTAGTCTGTCCAAATACCATAGTAGTCTGTCCAAATACCATTGTAGTCTGTCCAAATACCATAAACCTCCACACTCAAACCATACATGTCAACTCTAATCATATAGTTGTCCACTCTAACAGTGTTCCACAATAATACCACCGTGGTCTGCAGTAATACCACAGTAGTCGATGCAAACACCACAGTGTTTCACACTGTCATTGTGGTGAGCACTAATTGCATAGTGGTCTGTGCCAATATTGGAGTGGTACACATCAATACTGTTGTGGTCTACGTTAATACCATGGTGGTACACATTAATACCGTAGTGGTCTACGTTAATACCATAGTGGTACACATTAATACCGTAGTGGTACACATTAATACCGTAGTGGTACACATTAATACCGTAGTGGTCTACGTTAATACCATAGTGGTACACATTTATACCGTAGTGGTCTACGTTAATACCATAGTGGTACACATTAATACCGTTGTGGTCTACATTAATACCATGGTGGTACACATTAATACTGTTGTGGTCTACATTAATACCATGGTGGTACACATTAATACCATAGTGGTACACATTAATACCGTAGTGGTCTACGTTAATACCGTAGTGGTACACATTAATACCATAGTGGTCTACGTTAATACCATAGTGGTACACATTAATACCGTAGTGGTCTACGTTAATACCATAGTGGTACACATTAATACCGTAGTGGTACACATTAATACCGTAGTGGTACACATTAATACCGTAGTGGTCTACGTTAATACCATAGTGGTACACATTTATACCATAGTGGTCTACGTTAATACCATAGTGGTACACATTAATACCGTTGTGGTCTACATTAATACCATGGTGGTACACATTAATACTGTTGTGGTCTACGTTAATACCATGGTGGTACACATTAATACCATAGTGGTACACATTAATACCATAGTGGTCTACGTTAATACCGTAGTGGTACACATTAATACCGTAGTGGTCTACGTTAATACCATAGTGGTACACATTAATACCGTGTTGGTCTACGTTAATACCATAGTGGTACACATTAATACCATTGTGGTTTACATTAATACCATGGTGGTACACATTAATACTGTTGTGGTCTACGTTAATACCATGGTGGTACACATTAATACCGTTGTGGTCTACATTAATACCATGGTGGTACACATTAATACTGTTGTTGTCTACGTTAATACCATGGTGGTACACATTAATACTGTAGTGGTCTACGTCAATACCGTAGTGGTACACATTAATACCATAGTGGTCTACGTTAATACCATAGTGGTACACATTAATACTGTCGTGGTCTACATTAATACCATAGTGGTACACATTAATACCGCAGTGGTCTATGTTAATACCATAGTGGTACACATTAATACCATAGTGGTACACATTAATACTGTAGTGGTTTACGTTAATACCGTAGTGGTACACATTAATATCGTAGTGGTCTACGTTAATACCATAGTGGTACACATTAATACCGTTGTGGTCTACGTTAATACATAGTGGTACACATTAATACTGTTGTGGTCTACGTTAATAGTGGCTCACATTAATAACATAGTGGTATTAACCGTAGATGCATTAGAGAATCTGCAAAACAGGCTAGATTTAAACTTAAATACAGTGACAACACTTACCACTGTGGTAGTTTGTTCTAAAGTTGAAGTGGTCGCAGCTGGCTGTTTCTCCTTCTCTGATATCTGACATGGCACGCTTATAAGACACAGCATTGCAGTAATATTACGCTGATTTGCCCACATGGTGTGTCTTGTAAAAAGGGCTTGATATCATTGAACGCACAACCTCTCACATCAGAGGTGTTATGTTGCTAAATATGCAAGTGCGTAATGAATGGAGGACCCAGGTAAATGTCAGAGTGTGGTGGTTTGGTGAGACAGACAACCAGATGGCCCAATCATTGACTTTGGACTGAAGCATTGACCAAGTTATTAGGTTTTTAGACAAATGCAAGTGACCCACTTTTATTTAGCTATTTTTAAAGGTATTTTAAAGCCAGTTTTGTCTTTCTCACCCAGATGAACTTTTCTTTGTCAATTTTATTTCTGATATTTAAACAGAATTTTTATCCTTTGTTAAAAGAAACTGTGAAACTAGCATTTTCTGCTCTCTTTGGAGCTGCTGTTTACCATTTTAAAAGTTAAGTCCATAAAAACTTAACCTTTACATGTATTTGGGCCTTCAGTAGATTAATATTATACAGGAAAGACTGATTTTAACAGCCATTATTTGACCTTTGTAGGCTAGGCATTTCAAAAAATCTTATTTATGCTTTAGAAAGCTGCAAAAATTCCCTAGTGGAGTCTGTGGTTTTTAGCATGGTATAAGTTATCAGATCTGGTTATTGGCCAAACGTCGTCATTGCCTATGAAAATACTCACTCGCCTGCAGAAACTTTCATTTGCGAGCCAGTGCAAATATGAAAAAGTGGTGAAACCACATGGCATTCCGGTTAAAACCTGGAATGGTCTGACTTTAATCTAAAAGCTTTGGAAATTCACAAAAGCCTCAGAAGTGTTTCCTTCCTGCTGTGCGAGAAAGAGGAACATGTCTTGCAAAACTAACTTTGTAAACCTCTGTTAAAGAATGCAAAAACTGACACCAGACACTCTGTTTTGACACAACTCCAGAGCTAATAGGCAAATAATTATCTTCCTGTAGAGATTTTTAGTAGTTTTTTGTTGAAGATTGAGGTGAAAACTGTGGCCAGACACTTGGTGACTTGTGGTTCCCAGAACTGGAGGAGAGGAAAAATGTGTCTGTGAGGCGGGTGAAGAGTTCGGGTAAACTCTGAGGTGGAGGTGAAAGTTTTCAGAACAAGGTTTGTTTTCAGTGTCTTTGAACTTTCGTCTTTCGACTCAAGGTGGCGTGACATTCTGTGGAGCAGCAGACAGGAAGTTCGTTCTAATTATTCTGATTCATCAGTTGGTTTCTGTTCAGATAAGATTGAAATGGAACATTTACATTTTTTATGTTTTAGCAGGAGTAAATGCATGTTGGGAGTGTATACCCTCCACTGACTCATCTGATAACTGCATGCAGATATTAGGCTTTTTAAAACATGGAAAAAGCCACAATGGTCACAAAATAACTAGAATCTGATAAAAGTAAAAATAAATGCATATTCTATTAAGTTTAACCAATGAAAGCCAGACATTGCTTTTCAACCATGCTTCAGAGAAATTATTAAAAAAAAATTAACTCGTTGAACAGGCTTGGACAAAATGTTGGTAACCATAAAAAAGCCTGAAATAATTTGACCTAAGGGACATGTTCATTCAAGGGGTGTCCAGTAATTAGCACCGCAGGTGTCTACAATCTTGTTATCAGTCAGTGGGCCTATATGTAGGGCTCCAGGTAGTCCCTGAGTTGTTTGGTGGCATATCTAATAAAGCCCAATAGCCACATGCAGTTTTCAGATGAGTCACCAGAGGGCGCAACAGTCGGGATTTATCAATATGCACACCTAACAGTATTTGTTCCTGCTGAATCATCCAGAAAATTGTAAATTTTATTCCATTTGAATCTTAACCCAGTAGAAACAAATGGATGAATCTGAATAACGAGAAAGAACTTCCTGACTATGCTGCTCCACAGATTGTCACGCTGCCTGGAGTCAGAAGACTAAATCTTAGATCAAAGACACCAAAAACAAACTTTCTCTTGAAAATTTTCACCTCTAACTCAGAGTTTATCTGAACTCTTCACCCACCTCACCAACACATTTTTCCTCTCCTCCAGTTCTGGGAACCTCAAGTCTGTCTGTTCGTCAGACAGACAGACAGGTGTGTGGGTGTGTGTGTGTGTTTTTATTGGTGTTGTAAAATGAGCCAAGCTTAGAGTCTTTTTCACTAATCTTGATCAAAAAATCTTCCAACTTCTTGTAGGATTTCTCCTTTACTTTGGAAATTAGCTGTTTCTGTTGGTAATTTTCTAAATAAGCTGGTTGCCATTTGGCTTTAAGAATCTGCTCTGATTCTCCCTCTGGTGTGAGCACAACCAACAGCTGGCCTCAGCTCACAAACACTCAGACCAGCTAAACACACAGGTGCGTGTCCCAGATGCTGCCTTGGCTTTGGAAACCGAGTGCTCAGCTGATTGTTCCATTCCTTCCTTCCTCTCTCTCTCTCTCTCTCTCTCTCTCTCTCTCTCTCTCTCTCTCTCTCTCTCTCTCTCTCTCTCTCTCTCTCTGTGTGTGTGTGTGTGTGTAAAGGCAGATTTTAATGCATAAGCTGCTACAGATCATCCTTTTCATGACCCCAAAACCCTTCTTATCCCAAAGCACATCTCCTCGTTCTCCCATTAGCCACTGGAAAAGATCTTCAGTTGGCTGAAAACACCAAAACTGGGCCCAGCTACACATAATGAAGACTGGCATCTATGTCTGTAAGCGATGACATGCCTCCGCTCCTTATCGTTTGTTTACATGAGCCAGGAGTCGCCCATCTGGAATCGGTCAGGAGCCGAACACAGAGCAGGAATGGAAATTTGATTATTTTCAAAGCCGAGTATGAGGTGATAAAAGACTTGTGGCTCATCACCTAACCCAGCCAGCTGTGGTTTGGCTAAGAGCTTTACAGGAACAAGGAACTGCTTAATAAGCTGAGATCCAAACATAAAACGTTTATGGGAATCTCACCAGATCCTGTTTGGTTCTACACACTTGTTAATGATCTTTTTGTCAGATGTTACTGAAGATGTTATTGAAGTAGAATTACTAGCATTTCATAAGAATTTGTAGATTTTTGAATTTCCACCCGCCTCTTCAGGACTAAACCACAAATACTGATTACTAACTCCTGGAACCAAAAAGAAGATGTTTTGTTCCTTGAGCTACCTAGTTCTGACTTTAGCCTGATGGTGTGGTTGTCCATTATGCTAGAAACAATATTGTTAATCACCAAACTGTTGCTGGATTTTTTGGAGTTCCTCATGGAGGATGCTTCGGCCCCATTCATGGCTGTGTTGTCTGGCAGAAACAAACCCACACACGAGTTGTCTCATGATGCTTTAGTGGGACACAAAGAAATCTTCTCCAGAGGACTTTTTTTTTCCAGGAGTCCCAAACAACCAGAGAAAATAACTCTCTCCCAGTCATCAGCCTAAACTTCCTCTAGACTTCCAAAAGGTTTAGGAATCATTGCTTTTGTTGTCAAGACCCCAAATCATCAGCTATCCACCACCACGCATGTTTGATTTCCTCCAACTAGGTTATTGTCCTGTTTTCAGCCAGTATTTATCTTGTTTACCACAACCTGCTTACCTTGTCTCAGATTCACCTCCTGAATATTTTGTAAATTCTCAGAGCATTGACTTCTGCATTTTTAGGACTCGTCAAAAGATTGAATCTTATTGAAGTTTTCCACTTGTTCATTGTCTTATCACACTCCTAATTGTTCAGAAGTGTCCTGCGACCCTTCCCACACTGACAGGCAGCCACAGTTGCTTCTCTAAGGTTGATGTTGATGCCGGTGTCGGTACAGGATCTGCTCGGGTCCAGGATCGGCTCGGGGTCCTTCGACTGCCGATGACGTCAAAGTAGTTGATTGGCTGAACATGAAGCTTACGGAAGTGACATTATCACGTTATGATTTTGATTGGTCAGAACAAATTTGTAGTTGTAGTCTTAGCGGTTGTAGTCCTGTAGTCCAAAAATCAACACTTTTGGAGAAAATATGTTTGAATTTCTAAAGGAAATGTAAAATATTAGCAAATGATTAACGGTGACCCTCAAAAGCTCTTGATGTTGATGAAATGGGGCAAAATAAAATACAAGAACATTATTGAAATACACCAAGCAATATTTAGAGTGAAAGAATGTATTTAGATAACAACTAAGGAAACATACAGACGAGCTCCACATTAATACAAACAGATATGGCTTCACATATAAGAACAGTTCTACTTTTTTGTCAGTCCGATGTTGGTTTTATGCAGTTCCACATTCTTTACAAAGCAAAGATAATATGGTGTTTTATTAACAAATTACAATTATAAAGAAAACATTTAGGCGTTAACAAACAAGAATTTATTAACAAAACTGCTGATGTCTTTCCAAAATGTATGTGTGAAAGCCGAGTAGATTTGCAGTCATGTGACGTCATCTGCAGTCGAAGGACCCCGAACTGATCCTGTACCGACACCGTTTACCCTTTTCATTGAGTTAACATGCACTTGTATCTCCAGACGGGCCAAAATGCCCACTTTTATGAAGGTAGTCACATTTACAAATGCATCAGATCAGCAGAAATTTTTTTCTAAAACTAAAAAAAAAGCTGTAGAGGTGGGTTTAGCGTTGGTTTTTAGTTCTACAGTATTAGAGCTTTGATTTCTGTTTTATAAAAGCTACAAAGAACTTTCCTGATTTCTGAGAAATTTAAGACTTGTGAAAAGAAAAAGGACAATTCTGGAATTCACCACAGGCTGTGTGCTGAAAAACAGAAATGAACCTCAGCATCATGATTAAGCAGCTCAGCTTACTTGCCATGAAGGATAATCAGTGTTTATGGTCTTATAATTAGGGACTTATCAAAGTTTTAGGCTGCGGCCTAGACGCCTTGGTTGCTTTCTCATTAATCTATTTTGGAACAAAAGATGACTGATTATATGGTACTTCTTTAATCAATGTATTTGGAATAAATGTAGTTGTTAGCTAGCTGTGAAGTAAATAGTACATTTAGCACGATATCTACTGGAAGTACATCTGCCGTTTCATTGAGTAAAAAAAGATTCCATCTTTTCACTTAAGTATGTGTTTGATTAAATCTCACAGTATTTCTTACAAGATGTGTGATTGATTCTCTGCTGCTACCATGTAAATCTTTAGATCAATATCAGTAAAATGGATTAAGTGGGAGTTCTTTTTTGTCTGTTCCACTACTTATTAGGTGGGATCAGTTCCAATTTCCTAATGTTGGGATTTCTCCCTCATGTGGCAATAAAACCCTTCCGATTCTGATACTGAACCCATCATCAGCAAGGTTGTACCTGTTTGTTGAATGACCTGAAAGTTTTGTTAGGAAATATTATAAAGCCATAACACAACAAACAACCCTAGCATGAGAGTAATAATAAAATAGAAGTTATAGTTAGCCAGAGCTTATGGCAGTGCTTTAACAGTGAGTCCAATAACCAAGTGCTGAATGGACTCTAAGGAATCGACCTCATTCTAAGGACCAGAGCGGGCTAAAGAGATATATAAAATAACTGTAAAATGGACCGTCACCTTATCGTGGTGGAGGAGTTTGAGTGCCCTAATGATCCTAGGAGCTATGTTGTCTGGGGCACTTAGTGCCCCTGGTAGGGTCTCCCATGACAAATTGGTCTTAGGTGAAGGGTGAGACAAAGAACGGTTCGAAGGATCTTTCATGGCGGTTAAAACGAAGAGTCAGAGTACCCGGCCCGGAGGGTTACCGGGGTCCCACCCTGGAGCCAGACCTGGGGTTGGGGCCCGTGAGCGAGCGCCTGGTGGCCGGGCTTTCGCCCATGGGGCCCGGCCGGGCCCAGCCCGAACCGGATACATGGGCTCGTCCAACTGTGGACCCACCACCCGCAGGAGGAACATGAAGGGTCCGGTTCAATGCGAATCGGGTGGCAGACCAAGGCGGGAGCCTTGGCGGTCCAATCCCCGGACAAGAAAACTAGTTTTTGGGACATGGAACGTCACCTCGCTGGGGGGGAAGGAGCCGGAGCTTGTGGCAGAGGTTGAGCGGTACCGGCTAGATATAGTCGGACTCACCTCGACACATTGCATTGGCTCTGGAACCCGAAACCTGGAGAGGGGTTGGACACTCTACTTTGCTGGAGTTGCTCCGGGTGAGAGGCGGAGGGCTGGGGTTGGCTTTTTGTTAGCCCCGAGACTCTCTGCCTGTGTGTTGGGGTTTACCCCGGGGGACAAGAGGGTAGCTTCCTTGCGCCTTCGGGTCGGGGAACGGGTCCTGACTGTTGTTTGTGCTTATGGGCCAAATATCAGTTCAGAGTACCCACCCTTTTTGGAGTCCCTGGGACGAGTGCTAGATAGTGCTCCATCAGGGGACTCCATTGTCCTGCTGGGGGACTTCAATGCTCACGTGGGCAATGACAGCTTGACCTGGAGGGGTGTGATTGGGAGGAACGGCCCACTTAATCTGAACTCGAGCGGTGTTTTGTTATTGGACTTCTGTGCAAGCCGCAGTTTGGCCATAACGAACACCATGTTCGAACATAAGGATGCCCACCGGTACACTTGGTACCAGGGCAGCCTAGGTCACAGGTCGATGATAGATTTTGTAGTCGTATCATCTGACCTGCGGCCGTATGTTTTGGACACCCGAGTGAAGAGAGGGGCGGAGCTGTCAACTGATCACCACCTGGTGGTGAGTTGGATCAGATGGCAAGGGAACATGCCGCGTAGACCTGGCAGACCCAAACGCATAGTGAGGGTCTGCTGGGAACGCCTGGCAGAAGAACCTGTCAAGACGGTCTTCAACTCCCACCTCCGGCAGAGCTTTGACCACGTCCCGAGAGCAGTGGGGGACATTGAGTCCGAGTCGGCCTTGTTCCACTCTGCGATTGTCGAGGCGGCTGTTGCTAGCTGTGGTCGTAAGGTGGCCGGTGCCAGTCGTGGTGGCAACCCCCGTACCCGCTGGTGGACACCAGAGGTTCGGGGAGCCGTCAGGCTGAAGAAGGAGGCCTACAGGGCGTGGCTGGTCTGTGGGTCTCCGGAGGCAGCAGACAGGTACCGGATAGCCAAGCGGGGTGCAGCAGTGGCAGTTGCCGAGGCAAAATCTCGGGCGTGGGAGGAGTTTGGTGAGGCCATGGAGAAAGACTATCGATCGGCTCCAAAGAGGTTCTGGCAAACTGTCCGGCGCCTCAGGAGAGGAAGGCAGCAACTTGCTCACACTGTTTACAGTGGGGATGGGGAGCTGCTGACGTCAACTGAGGCTATAGTCGGACGGTGGAAGGAATACTTTGAGGAGCTCCTCAATCCCACCAATGCGCATTCCGAGGAGGAACCAGAGCTGGGAGGCCTGGGGATGGACTGTCCGATCTCGGGGGCAGAAGTTGCTGAGGTAGTCAAACAACTACACAGCGGCGGAGCCCCGGGGGCGGATGAGGTTTGTCCTGGGTATCTCAAGGCTATGGATGTTGTAGGGCTGTCATGGTTGACACGTCTCTACAACATTGCGTGGTCATCGGGGGCAGTTCCTAGGGAGTGGCAGACCGGGGTGGTGGTCCCCATCTTTAAGAAGGGTGACCTGAGGGTGTGTTCCAACTATAGGGGGATCACACTCCTCAGCCTCCCTGGAAAGGTCTACGCCAAGGTACTGGAGAGGAGGGTCCGATCGATAGTTGAATCTCAGATAGAGGAGGAGCAATGTGGTTTTCGTCCTGGCCGTGGAACTGCGGACCAGCTCTATACCCTTGCAAGGGTGATGGAGGGGGCATGGGAGTTTGCCCAACCAATCCACATGTGCTTTGTGGATTTGGAGAAGGCTTATGACCGTGTCCCCAGGGGCACCCTGTGGGGGACGCTCCAGGAGTATGGGGTGGGTGGCTTTCTGTTAAGGGCCATTCAGTCCCTTTACCAGAGGAGCGTGAGTTTGGTCCGCATAGCCGGTAGTAAGTCGGACCTGTTCCCAGTGAGGGTTGGACTCCGCCAGGGCTGCCCTTTGTCACCGGTTCTGTTCATCACTTTTATGGACAGAATTTCTAGACGCAGCCGTGGTGTGGAGTGTGTCGAGTTTGGTGGCAGGAGAATCTCGTCTCTGCTTTTTGCGGATGATGTGGTCCTCCTAGCTTCATCCAGCTCTGACCTTCAGCTCTTGCTGGGTAGGTTCGCGGCCGAATGTGAAGCGGCTGGGATGAGGATCAGCACCTCCAAATCTGAGACCATGGTTCTCGACCGGAAAAGGGTGGCTTTCCACCTCCGGGTCGGGGGCGAGGTCCTACCTCAAGTGGAGGAGTTTAAGTATCTCGGGGTCTTGTTCACGAGTGAGGGTAGGAGGGATCGGGAGATCGACAGGCGGATTGGTTCGGCGTCTGCAGTGATGCGGACGCTGAGCCGATCTGTCGTGGGGAAGAGGGAGCTGAGCCAGAAAGCCAGGCTCTCGATTTACCGGTCGATCTACGTCCCAATCCTCACCTATGGTCATGAGCTTAGGGTAATGACCGAAAGAACGAGATCGCGGATACAAGCGGCCGAAATGAGTTTCCTCCGTAGGGTGGCCGGGCTCAGCCTTAGAGATAGGGTGAGGAGCTCGGACATTCGGGAGGGACTCGGAGTAGAACCGCTGCTCCTCCGGATCGAAAGGAGCCAGTTGAGGTGGTTTGGGCATCTGGTCAGGATGCCTCCTGGACGCCTCCCCGGGGAGGTGTTTCGGGCATGTCCTGCCGGCAGAAGGCCCCCGGGTCGACCCAGGACACGTTGGAGAGGTTACATCTCCAATCTGGTCCGGGAACGCCTTGGGGTCCTGCCGGAGGAGCTGGTGGACAAGGCCGGGGAGAGGACGGCCTGGAGCTCCCTAATTGGGATGCTGCCCCCGCGACCCGGACCCGGATAAGCGGAGGAATACGAAGACGAAGACGAAGAACTGTAAAATGACAATCAGTGTTATGTTCTCAGTGAATTGCATTTTGGACTCAGCCTAAAAATTACAGACCCATTTCTAAATTACCCTTTATATCTAAAATTGGAAAAGGTAGTGGCAGATCAGCTGATTACTTTTCTGGAACTGCACACCAGTTTTGACAAATTCCACTCTGGTTTTCGTAAAAAGCATTCAACAGAAACAGCTTTGCTTAAAGTTTCCAGTGACATCATGATGGCTGCAGACAACGGGGAATTCACAGTGTTGTAGTATTGTTAGATCTTTCTGCAGCTTTTGACACTGTCGATCACAGAACCTTCATTAACCCTCTGGAGGCTTGATACCTACCTACCTGGTTACTCCATCCATCCACTGTCTGAACCCGCCTTGTCCACGTAAGGTTGTGTGTGTGTGTGTGGGGGGGTGGGGGTGGGGGGGGGGGTTGTATGGCTGGTGCCTATCTCCAGTGGTCAATGGGCAATCAGGCGGGGTACACCCTGGACAGAGAGCCAGTCCATCGCAGCTACCTGGTTACTCTATATACGAATTTCATGAGCATTTTTTAACTCAGAAGTACCCCTGAAGGACTTAGTTGTTTGTCCTTTTATCAAAACTTATTTAGAGTCTGAGATGTTTAACAGACTTGGTGACTCGGTGGGGATCCCTGGAACTGTTCTAGACTGGTTTAGATGGTACCTTTCTAACATAAGTTACAGTGTATGTATAAACCAAACCATGTCATCTGTTCTGTGGGGTACCCCAAGGCTCTGTTTTGGGTCCACTGTTGTTTCTGCTGTACATACACCCTCTTGGACAGATAACTGATTATTTTCATAACGTTTCTTATCACCTATATGCAGATGACATTCAGCTGTACTGCTCCTTTAAGGATTCTGAGTTCTACAAACTGTCTGAATTACTAGAGTGTCTATCAGCTATCACCAGCTGGCTAGAAGATAACTTCCTTCAGTTAAACTCTGAAATGACCGAATGTCTGATCATTGCCTCTGAGAGCATGGTTCTCCTGATTAGCTTAAAACTTGGTCATTTATCTTCTGCCGTCAAGATGAACATTGGTCCAGAACTGTTTTTATCACTTAAGAAATATCTCCAAATTTTGAAGGTTGGTGTCAAAACATGAACTTGAAATGGTTCTCCAGGCCTTTATCTCCTCCCATATAGATTACTGTAACACACTCTTCACATGTTTTAACAAAGAAGCCCTTGACCGCCTTCAGTTGGTCCAGAACTCTGCAGCAAGGCTCCTAACTGGAGCAAACAGAAGAGCATACATCGTTGGTTACGTATTAAAACCCCAGATTCTATGAGTCTAGTCGCAGCCCTTAAGCTAGCTGCTATTGGAAGGATGATCTCCGCATCAGCCAATCATGAAGAGCTTAAATGTACGCCCACCAAAAGTGGGCCCCCTCGTGGTATATAACCGCAGTGACCCCACTGCTCACCTCCAATGGCTCTTATTCCCATCATAACCAGTGGGGCCAGTGGCTTAAGGGCTGCGACTAGACTCATAGAATCTGGGGTTACAATACGTAACCAACGTTCTATTTCGTCTAGTCTTAGCCCTTAAGCTAGCTGCTATTGGAATAAAGCGCAGCTGGATGGGTTTACGCCCCACTGGTTAACACAACCAATGGACACACCCAATCAAATCTCCTCTAGTGGGGGACGTTCAGCCTCAGACCAGGCCTTAAGACTGAGGCAGGCACAATAAGAGAGGGGCCCCCACTAAAATACATCATCCACAAGAGGATAAAATCCATCTCAGCAAGGCCAATGAGGTGCCATAAGCATTCATTTAGCCTGCTGGGGTCCAAGCACTGAACGAGTGATGGAACCTGAAGACACATCTCGTAAATAATAACGAGTAAAGGAACAGGGTGAAGCCCATGAAGCAGCCTGACAAATGTCTTCCATTGACACACCACTGAGGAGCGCCATCGAAGAGGAAATCCCTCTGGCCGAGTGAGCCCTGAGTGCCTCAGGGGGATCCCGCCCTGATGATGTGTAAGCGAGGGAAATGGCGTCACACAGCCAGCGTGAAAGGCGCTGGGCCGACAGCGCCTGACCAAGGGAAGACTCCCTGTAGTGCACAAACAGGTTTTGTGAGCGACGAATCCCTGAAGTGCGTGACACATATCGTGCAAGCGTGCGCACCAGGCAGAGAAGGTGAGAAGCCGCCTCCTCCTCAGAATTATGGGGAGGAGGAAAAAGTCCAGCCAATGAAATTGACCTGGATTTGAAGGAAGCATTAATCCTTTTGGGCACAAAGGCTGGGTTGGGGCATAAAACAGCAGACCCGCCATCCTCCCGGATCCTGAGGCATGCGGGAGCCACTGAGAGGGCGGTTAGGTCACTCACTCTCTTAACTGATGCTAGCGCCAGCAGCAATGCAGTTTTAAGCGACAGGAACTTGAGTGAGACCTGGTCCAAGGGTTCTAATGGAGCTTCAGATAAGCCGTGCAGAACCACCGTTAGATCCCATTGGGGAAAAAGCGGGCGGGACACAGGTCTGTTCCTTCTGACACCTTTTAGAAAACGTTTTGTGAGGGGATGATTGAAAACAGATCTATCTCCAAAACCCTGATGACATGATGAGATAGCTGCAGCATATGTCTTAACAGTGCTGAATGCGAGGCCCCTGTCCATCAGTATCTGCAAAAACGATAGAACATCCGCCAGCTGGCAGGAGAGCGCTTGAACATTCCGTTCTGCACACCAGTTCTGGAAAGCTGCCCATTTAGCAGCGTAAGAGGCAATGGTAGAGGGCGCCCGCGCACTCTGAATCGTGGCCACCACATCATGCGGCAGCCCAGAAGCCTCTAAGCGTGACCGCTCAGCGGCCAGACCCACAGCCGTTGGCCTATTTCCGGAGGATGTTTGATTATCCCATCCGCCTGGAGAAGGGCGTCCGCCCTCCACGGGAGCCTCCACGGGGAGCCGGACACTAGCGCTTGCAGGTCCGGAAACCATGACGCGGACACGCGCCTGGGAGCCACCAGAATCACCGAGAGCTGTTCCGACCGAATTCGGTCCAGGAGACGGGGAATCAGAGGGACTGGTGGAAACGCGTAAAGGAGCATTCGAGGCCAGGGCTGGTGTGAGAAGGCGTCCGCCCCGAGCGGGGGTCCGTCCCGGGGACTCAGGGAAAACCACAGGCGACACTGAGCGTTTTCGCGAGCCGCAAACAGATCCACAGACGGTTCCCCGAACCTGATCCAGATCTGTGATATCAGTGCAGGATGTAGACGCCAGTCGGAGTCGCGGGGTCCCCCTCTCGACAGGATGTCTGCCGCTACATTCAGTACCCCCGGAATGTAGATGGCTCTGATGGACAGCAGGTGGACATGTGTCCAACACAGTAAATCTGTGGCGACACGCAACAGTGGGAGGGATCGAACTCCCCCTTGGCGATTTATGTAGGCTGCCGCTACCCGGTTGTCTGTGTGAACTTCGACATGACGGCCCTCGAGAAGGGCAGCGAAGTGTCTGATCACATTCCTCACTGTCATAAGCTCCAACACATTTATGTGCTCGTGCATGTGGGAGGGCCAGCGATCTGCCACCGTGTGGGACAAGCACGTGCCCCCCCACCCCGACAGTGACGCATCCGTAAACACAGATACGTGTGACGCAGGACGTCCGATGGGAACCCCGCGTGAGAGGATGCAGGGGTTCCCCCAGTGAGCGAGGTCCCCGCCCACTGAAGGGGGAATCCTCAACATACGTCTCTTCTGACGTATTGGGTGTACCCGGAGGCGGACGAACCAGCGTTGCAAGCGCCTCGTGCGCAGCAAACCTAGCGGCACTACTGAATCGGCTGCGGACATCATGCCCAGGAGTTTCATGACTAACCGGGCTCTCACGATCTTGCGGGGTTGAACACGGGAGATCACCGTGGAGAGATCTGCCGCTCTTGCAGGCGACAAACGTGCTCTCATTAGGGAGGCGTCCAACTCCACCCCGAGATACACAATCGACTGGGATGGAAGGATGGAGCTCTTTTCCCAGTTTATAGAAAACCCTAGGGTTGACAGATGCTCTGTCAACCTCCTGGTTTGCTGTGACGCCTCGTCCTCGGACCGGGCGCACAGGAGAAGATCGTCCAGGTAAAATAAGACCCTCATTCCCTCCGTGCGCAGTGGCTGCAGCGCGGTCTCCAGACATTTGGAGAAAGTGCGCGGGGCTAGCGAGTAGCCGAAAGGGAGGCGATTGAACTGATATTGAACTCCCTTGAACGAAAAACGCAGAAACTTCCGGTGGTTTGGAACTACTGGTATGTGGAAGTATGCGTCTTTCAGGTCGATTGACGTGAACCAATCCCCGGGGCGCACATATTCCAGGACTTGTCTCATCGTTAACATGCGGAAATGCATTACTGCTATGGAGCAGTTGAACAGGGACAGGTCGAGAATCGGCCTCATTCCTCCCGACTTCTTCGGTACTACGAAGTAGCGGGAGTAGAAACCCGAGAGCTCTTGTCCGCGAGGGACTCGTGAAATAGCGTCCTTGGACAGAAGTTCCCGCAGCTCCAGCTCTAGCGCCTGAGACTGTACTTGCGATGTGAACGTCGTCTCCACGATCCCGTTGAAGGGAGGTGGAGTGGCCTGAAAATGAAGTGTGTGACCGCAATGAATGGTGTCCGAAATCCATTTGCTCATGATGCAAAGGCGGCGCCACTCGTGCGCGCGTTCCGACAATGGACGCATGTGCGCGGTCACGTGAACAACGTCTGAGGGTTGTGCATGCGCCCTTACCGCCGTCGCCCGTACCAGAGAACTGGGGGCGACCCATGGAGGGCTGCGCTCGAAAGGGCAAGTGCGAAACAGCTGGAACAGGCTGGTCCACACCGCGGAGCGTGGAGTCCGAGAGTGAAGGACGAGTGGGAGCCGGGCCTGTGCACGGGGGCGACAGAGTGCTAGCGGATGGAGCCGCGCACTGTGCCGCCGCGCGTGGTCGAGACAGCGACATGACATCCCGCCCCACCCAACGGCGTGGGGAGAGCGGGACGAGTTGGGCCTGGCCGGATGCTGGGGCCAGAGCGCAAATGGAGCGCACCCTTACGGCTGGCCGTGTATTATGACTACCTGCAGGAACATGTGTGCGTGCAGCAGTGCTTGGTGTGGGGAACATGTGTGAAAACTCGGCAGAGGATTCTGCGGAGGACTGTAGGATTGAGCTCTTTGAGTGACGTTTTTTGGGTTTTATTTCAAAACCAACAACATCAGAACAATCAGTAACACACACATTCCCCCCAAAGAGTCACTTCCGTGGCTGCTTTCGGCAAGGCTCCTGCACCTGGGACTGCCAAGACGGCGTCTGCTGGCCCTGCCGGAACTGTTGTCCGCCATCTCGCTGGTCCCACTGATGTGGAGCCGAAGCGGGAGGCCGGCTCCGTGGAGCGGGCGGTGCAGCTGGACGTCTGAAGCTTCCGCGCCGTTCGTCCCATCCTCTGGCTGAACGGCCGGAGTGCGAGGCTGACCGAGGGTGGACCAGGTCTCGCACCGTAGCCGATAGTTCGGCCGTCTTCTGAGCCCTCTCAATGACGCCCCTAAGATGGGGACCAAACAGAACATCGGTGGTGATGGGGCCATCCAGCATCTCCCTTTGCAGATGTTCCGGAATGGAGGGCAGGGCCTTCAGCCAGATCGCTCGCTGGATGAGGGTCTGCCAGGCAGCGATGCGAGCAGAACCGGTGAGCACAGCAGCACACAGATTGAGGATGGCATCAGCAGTCTTAGTTATGACGGCTTTCGACTCCTCGGGAGCTTCCAGCTCCTCCATCATCTTGGAGACGCCGAAGGCAAGAAGGGCGATGTTATTCCCTGCAGCGCCGGTCTGAAAGGCACACTGATGTGCGCGGTCGGTGAGCCGTGTCAGCAGCTGGTCATGTTTTGAAGCGGGAACAGCTCGCGGGCCAGTGAGGTGGTTCTTGGCGCCGAACAGCGAGGCCAAATCCGGCTCTAGTGGAGGAACGGACGGCCAGCCTTGGTCGGAAAACCCCTCGACCTTGGTGATGGGCGCATATGTGGAGACTGGCGCCTTGAGCTTGGCAGGCTCGGAGAAGGCGGCAGACCAGCAGCTCATAGCAGCGGGGAAGCGCGGCCAGACAGGGTCTGGACAGCGTGTCTGAGTTGCCCCGAAAATTCCCGCCAAATCATCCGCTTCAGGCAGGGCCAGTTCTGGCACAGCTAGCCCCTTGCGGGCTGCTGACGCAGAAATGATGGCGGGCAGCTCCTGGAGCAGTGCTCTTACTGCTGGCAGGGGGGAGCGAGAAGCCACTGGGGCAGAAGGACCCGCTGAGCGAAGCTCGTCGACCTCCGTTATGTCTAGGAGGGACGCCGCCTCATCGTAGTTTTCGCTGTCAGTGACGTCATCCAGCCGGTTGAAGCCAGCCGGCTCCTGACCGGCGTCGAAGAAAACCAAAGCCTTGTCCAGCGGGTAGGAGTCAGCCACCGGAAATTCTTCGTCGGCGGCGGGAGTGAAGTACTCGACCCGGCGAATCTTCTCCGCCACGGGCAGAGCGGCACAGAACGGGCACGAGGCCTGCGGGGTCAAGGCCAGGCCAGCGTGGTGAGCCCCGAGAAAGACCTCACACTTAGCGTGCAGGTCGCCGCTGGAAATGGAGCCCGTCTGGCAGGTCGGGCAGGGTCTGGTGTCGCTGGACATGGCTGGTAAGTCGTCTTCGGATAATTTGCTCTTTTGAGATAATATTTGCTCTTTAATAAAGCTCTCAAGCTTGGCATGAAGAGAAAAAGGAGGTGAGCAGTGGGGTCACTGCGGTTATATACCACGAGGGGGCCCACTATTGGTGGGCGTACATTTAAGCTCTTCATGCTTGGCTGATGCGGAGATCATCCTTCCAATAGCAGCTAGCTTAAGGGCTAAGACTAGACGAAATAGAACACTCCAATTCTGATGTCTCTGCACTGGTTACCCGTTAACTTTAGAGTTCATTTTAGAATCCTGATTAGAACCTTCAGGGCTTCTACATGGTCAAGCTCCCCCCTACATTACTGAACTGTTAAAGCCATATGCTCCATCCCGAGCCAAGGTCCACACACCAGAATGTTCTAGCAGTTCCAAAGACCAGATACAAAAGTCAAGGTCACTGACAGTCTGGACACCTTTAAAAGAACAGCTGAGGACCCTTTTATTTAAAGCTGTTTTTACTTAAATCTTTTGTTTTCGTCTTCTTTTTAAGCTCAAATTCTTTCATCGTTTTATGAAATTTATGATCATTTTATGATGTCATGACTTTGTTTTTGTGATTTCAATTTATTCTATGATATTTGCTGTTTTGTTTGAGACCATTATGATTTGTTTTGATTTGTTGATCTCTGTGAAGCACTTTGTTATTCTCTTTCTGTGATGAGTGCTTTTTAAAAAATGTACTTACTACTATGTCAAATTTCTTTCCTCATGTTATCACGTTGAGATATCCTAAAAAGTTTTCCCTGTGTGCTTTAATAAATAATAAAGTCATGATACAGATCTGGGGCCTCATTTATAAAGCTTGCTTACGCACAAAAAGAGGTCGGAAAACTGCGTAAGCAACTTTCCACGCAAACTTGGGGATTTATAAAAGCAAACGATGCGGAAAAATGAGGCCCCTGAACCCGGGCCATGCACTGCCGCCTGTTCCTGCCATCTTCCCGGCAGCTTACAAGTCAGGACCCCATCGCCAAGTCCCTGCCCAGATCCCCACATGGAGCCCGCCGCCCCCAGGCCCCCACCCAGACCCACTCAGGGGCAATACAGCTGCAAGGCAGCAACCACATTTTGGACATGGAGAGCACCTGCAGTTCTGCTGGATACAATTATGAATTCCAGAGGCATCATCATTTGTACCGCTTCGTGCGCACACAGCACAAACCCCCACCCCCCCATGCACGCATGCGCACAGACACGCGCATGCGGCGCTGTACCCTCTGGCGGAGAACTGTGAGTACGGCAACTTGCATGATGACCTGTGACAGATTAGTGGTGGGGCTTAAAGATTCGTCATTATCTGAGAAGATGCAACTTGATAAAGACCTCACCCTGGCAAAGGCTATTACAATTGTTAGACAGTCGGAAGAAATTAAGAGACAGCAGTCATAACTACGGGAAACGTGGTCACTTTGAGAGGATGTGCAAGTCAGCAAAGTCAGTGCATGAGGTCGCTGAAGATGTCGATGAACTGTTTCTGGGTGAGATAGCCTCCGGGGAGGATCCATGGATGGCAGACATTAACATAAGAGAGAGTACAATACCCTTTGAGATTGATACGGGAGCTGAAGTCACAGCCATCCCAGTACAGGTGGTGCTGTGAAGGGAGGCTTAAAGATGTCCCCAGGTCCCTCTATGGTCCTGGGGGAATAAAACTGAAGGTTGTAGGAATGGTCACGGAAAAGCTCTCATATAAAGAAAAGAGCATTATGGAGACAATCTTCATTGTGAGAGACCTTCAAGTGTCTCTGTTGAGCGAACCAGCATCCGTGGGCCTTAAGCTGGTGGCTAGAGTTGACAGAGACAGTTAAACAAGCGTTTCCTAAACTCTGTGATGGACTTGGGCTCGTCCAGAGACTATACACCATTAAGCTCAAACCTGATGCTAAGCCATTCTCCCTTAAAGTGCCACGTCGAGTTCCGCTACCCCTTATGAGAAAAGTGAAGGACGACCTAAGTAAAATGGAATGCATGGGGGTCATCAGCCGCATAGAGAAACAACAGACTGGTGCTGGTATGGTGGTGGTGCCAAAAAAAGACACGGAAGAAGTCTGCATCTGTGTAGACATGACGCCCCTAAATGAGTCAGTATGCTGGGAAAAATGTATTATCCCCTCAGTAGAGCAGACGTTGGGCATGCTGTCAGGAGCTCTATATTTCACTAAGCTGGATGCTAATAGAGGGTTCTGACAAATTCCCCTGTCACGCGAGTCTGCGCTTTACACCACCTTCATCACACTGTTCGGGCGGTATCATTTTAACCGCCTCCCCTTTGGCCTTTCGTCTGCCCCCAAGCATTTTCAAAATATGATGGTCACAGAGATCCTGGGTGGGCTAGAGGCCACATTGATGACATTCTGGTATGGGAGGCCACAGAAGAACAACATGACGCCAGGGTCCGGGCAGTGCTGGAATGGGCAGAAAAAGCAGGGGTGACGCTTAATATGGAAAAATGTGAGTTTGGAAAGACCGAGATTAAGTTTCTGGGCTATGTCATTTCAGAAGATGGCATTCAGCCGGATCCAGAGAAAACAAGAGCAGTGATGGAAATGGAGGAACCCTCCAACGTGAGTGACCTCAGAAGCTTCTTAGGCATGGTAAACGAACTGGGGAAATTCCTGCCCAACCTGGCTGAAAAAGACAAAGCGCTGAGGGACCTGCTGTCCAACAAGAATCAGTGGTGCTGGGGTCATGAACAATGGGAGGCCTTCCGCTGTCTCAAACAGGAGCTTTCCACTACGCCAGTCCTCCAACTATACGACCCGAACGTACCACTAAAAATATCAGCTGAAACTTTGTCATATGGACTTGGGGCGGTGATGCTCCAGATAAAGGATGAGGTATGGTCCCGGTCACCTACGCTTCCAGGTCGTTGCGTGACACAGAACGACACTATGCTCAGCTGGAAAAAGAGGCTCTGGTGCTAACATGAGCCTGTGAGAGGTTCAGTGATTTCATCCTAGGCCTACAGTTTGAACTGGACACTGATCACAAACATTTAGTGAGTCTATTGGGGGGACAGGCCTTGGACGTATTGCCTCCCAGAGTACAGAGGTTCTGGATGCGCTTAATGAGGTACTCATACAAAATAGTGTAGGCACCCGGGAAGACCCTCACAACTGCTGACATACTTTCCCGCGCTCCTCTCAGAGACAAAGTTACCCAAGTGGACAATACACTCATAGAGGACACTAACATCTACGTGGATTCGATTGTAAACAACCTCCCCATGAGCGACACATATCTGGCGGGGCTTCGACAACAGTTGAATGCTGACAACATCTGTTCTCAAGTCATGAGGTTCTGTGCAGAAGGTTGGCCAGTAGAGATCGCATACAAGGGCCGATCAGACACTACTGGCAAGAGAGAGCACACCTGAGTGTACATAATGGACTGCTCCTATGTGGCACAAGATTGGTTGTCCCCACCTGCATGAGGAACGATATTCTAGACAAGAAGGGCGTCAGGGGGTGGTCAAGTGTGGGGAATGTGCCAGACAAACTGTGTGGTGGCCAGGGCTGAGCAACCAGATACATGAACTAGTAACCGACTGCAGGGTGTGCATTAAAGAATGAACGAATGCCAGAGAACCACTTCTGCTAAGCACACTCCCAGACAGACCCTGGCAAAAACTAGGAGCAGACCTATTCTCCCTGATGGGGAAAACACGCCTTCTGGTGGTAGATTATTTCTCCAGATTTGTGGAGGTGGCACAACTCAACCCTATACGATCCACGGATGTCATCACTCATTTGAAATCCATGATGGCTCGTCATGGAATCTGTGAGGTTCTTGTCAGTGACAACGGCCCCCAGTTGGCTGGACATGAGATGATGCAATTTGCTGCTAAATATGGCTTCAAACATGTGACTAGCAGCCCCAGATATCCTCAAGGCAACGCAGAGGCAGAGCGCGCTGTCCAGACTGTCAAAAATCTGCTCACGAAGGCCCAATTGCTCATGGGCCGCCATCTTCGTACCACTCTCCCAATCCTACCAGAGAGACTACAGCATGCTGTACCTGACCTGCAGGCTCTTCAACAGAAAGACACAGAGAGGAGACGGATGGATGTTCATAACTGCAACAGCAGACACAGGGCAAGAGACCTAGCTCCATTGGCTCCCGGAGAGGAAGTCTGGATCATGGATGCAAAGACACAGGGAACTGTGACATCCAAACATCAAAACCTGAGATCATACCTGGTTGAAGGACTGCAAGGCTTGCTGAGGAGAAATCGGAGCCATCTTGTGTCTATGCCAACAGCAGAGGGTCAGGACAATGACCAGGAAAAACGGACCTCAGATCAAGACCCCCGGTCGCCAACAAAGACACTACAGAGTACCCCAGATGTTGTGACAACTAGGTCGGGTAGAGAGGTCAAAAGGCCACAGAGTTTGGACCTGTGAGACTTTTTGGGTCTAAGTAATGCAAATGTGTTATGGTCTGGTTTGAGGGAAAAAAAATAGACAGACAGAAGTTGTTAAAGTACAGAAGGTGGATAAGGTGACACATGTTTATGTTTTGAAATGGTTTAATTAGGGGTCGTTAATACACTGATGTTTTCACAAACTTGCAGAAAGGGGGTTGTGGTGTAATGGAGTAATATAAGATGTGGCCAGGCGGGGGAGCAAGAGAGGGGTAGGAGAAAACAACCAGGGAGTTAGCATGTTGGAGGCTAAATAAAGGAGTTGAACTCGGCAACAAAGTGGTCTCATTCTGCACCCTACAACAACATACACGCCATCACCCAAAAGTACCGCAACTTCTGGTTGTGAAATTGTGCTTCCTTGATCTGGGATCGTGATCGAAATGCTGCAACAGCCAGCTTATGTATATGCATGAGATCCACAAGGCACTTTGCATTGACTATTTATGGCAGTAAGTTGGCGTGGTGAGGGCAGGATGTGACTAAAAAGCAGCGGAGAACCTTCCTAGATAGTTTCTGATTTATGAAGCGGAGATTGCGTGCAGCTGTGCGTACTCCATGTTTGATAAAGCTACTTGGCGTAAGTGCGTTTTTTTTATTCATGTCTTTTTTATTTTAGAAAAATAGACCTGACAAGTACATTTCAGAACAATGTGAATTTTCTCAAGTTTTACCCCAAGAACAAACCCCAGACTGCCAACCCTGAACAGGAAAGCTGCTCTCCCTGTGGAGGGTAACTCCGAAGTGCCCTTTTTTTCCCTCCACCCGAGCCAATCCTCATGTAACCCCTCTGATCTCTATTGAAGGTAGTGCGACTCAGGGTTGCGAATGACCACAGTCACCAATTCTTGTCATGTGTCTTTGCCTATGTATGTCTAATCTCAGAATTGTGTGTACTGAAACTCTAATTTCCCTCAAGGATTAATAAAGTATCTTTGAAAGGAAGAGGAAAAATAGGATAGGGGGGTGGGGTGGGGGGCGCTACTCAGAAACATTAGTTGTGGATTTCTCAACGAATGTCAAAAAAGTTTGCCAAGCTTTAAAGAATTTGTTTACAGAACCACGGACAGTGTATCTGATTTTTTCAAGATCCATGCATAACATAGTATCTCTTATCCAGTGGGCATGAGAGGGAGGAAAAGAGTCCTTCCACTTCAGCAAAACAGCTCTTTTGGCCAGTAAGGTCAAAAAGGATAGGATTCTTAGTTCGGAATGTGGTAAGGTCAGATCTGGGGCGACACCAAATATAGCAGAGACAGGGTTTGGCTCCACCTGACACTGCAGAACTTCAGAGCTTGTACTGAAAACTGATCTCCAAAAGTTAAGCAGGGAGGGGCACGACCAATACATATGTAGTAAAGAGCCAGGAGCACCCCTACATTTTTTGCAAGTTAGGTCTATGTTTGGGTATAGACGTGCCAACTTGGCCTTAGACAGGTGCACACGGTGGACCACCTTAAATTGCACTAGTGCATGTCGAGCACACATAGATGAGGAGTGCACCTGGCCCAGTATGGATGCCCACACCTCATCTGACATTGTAAAATTGAGGTCCTGCTCCCAGGCAGTTCTAATAGCTACTAATGAAGGACAACATAGTTTAGTGATAGAGTTATAAAGCTTAGGCATTACTCCTCCCACTGTGGGGTTTACCAATAAAAACTCATCCAATGGGTTCTCTAGGGGTTTATTTGGAAATTGGGGTGTCATACTCTGCCCGATGTGTCCTTGAGCAAGGCATTTAACCCACCTTGCCTGCTGGTCATGGTCGAAGGGACCGGTGGCGCCTGCATTAGGCAGACTCACTTCTGTCAGTTCGCCCCAGGGCAGCTGTGGCTACAATGTAGCTCATCTGCACCAGGGTGTGAATGTGTGTATGAATGGATGAGTGACTGAATGTGTTGTAAAGCACCTTGGGGGGGGTTACAGGACTCTAGAAGACGCTATATCAAATACTGGCCATTTGCCATTTTAAAAAGTTTATTTCACAATTACTTTAACTTAGTGCAATAATTCATATCTGTAATGTTTCTTAAAGTGGATTTGCCGCCCTTTACAGCATTCCATCCTTCAAAGGCAAAGTCTGATCTGGGTGGTCCCACAGCTGGTGAGGTCCTAGTGAAACTCTAGGGTGCCCTGAGGCAGACATTTTTGTGACATATATTATTTGGGCCATTCTCAAAACTGTCGGCCATCGTTTGTATCAAAACCACTAAAAGGATCAAAGAAGTGGCTGAGCACTTTCCTGAACATTTAAAGCTCAGCTTTACTCATATTTTCATGTACTGTACATTTGCAGTGGTCTCTAGTAGGAAAGAAGGCCTTGCGAGTTATTCTCTGGGGACAAAAGCTCTGGTGCACCTGTTTCAGGAACTAGAAGTGAGTCAGATCGGAGTTGAGCTTCAGACGAGAGGATTTGGAGTCTTCTTTCTTGATATTTGGACATCTCGCCTCTTATTGACTAACAGCAGCGTGAGTCTACCACTGACTCTGTTTGTTTTGCAACGCTGATGTTTTATATCCACAAGTAACACAAGCCTGGATGTGTTCTGCTGTGTGGTGGAGTTGCTAATGCTAACGGTTAGCTTCTACTAGTCAAAATATTCTCTGCTGTTTCCTGGGCACTAAACCAATAACAACCTTCCCCGTCGTGAGTCAAGATGGATGAGTCCATGAATGTTAGAGCTGTCAGGATTTTCTAATCCTAGAGTTTGACCTTTTATTTTCTATCAGAAGCTACCTGGACCAAGAGGTTTACAAGGTCCTACTGGCCCTAAAGGAGAAGCTGCAGGAGACAGGTGTAGGAGTCTATTTTCATCATAGGTGTCATTTTAACCGGGGACGCCGGGGACGTGTCCCCGGCAAAATTTGTGATTGGCAGCTGTGTCCCCCCCACTTTCAAAAAAGCCTGCTGATGAGGATTTTTGGTTTACCAGCTCAGATCTTATACCAGGGGTCGGCAACCTGTTCCCATCAAAGAGCCATTATTACCCGTTTCCCACAGTAAAGAAAACACTGGGAGCCACACAGCGTTGTGGGCGGGGCCTACCCTCAGACAGCAGAGAGCTGCTCACAACAGGTGACAGCAGCCGGTACCGGTCGCTCGCATGGGCGTCGCACCCGTGGGGGTTGGGATTCAACACCCACACTTTTCCAGCTGTTTGCTCACCTCCACACCAGTCTGGTTTCTTTACGTCGCACTCACTCTGTTTGCCTCATCTCCTTCTTCACCTCCCGCTTCTGACAGCCGATGTCGGGTTTCCAGGAGAGCAGGAGAGGGAGGGACGGAAAAGCTCAACTGAATTCATAATTTTACATCTTGACATTAGCTGTACAAAGTCTGAGTTTGATAAAGTGAAGAACAACCATTTGCAGAGGTTTATAACAGGCGCGGCGCCAGGTTTTCATTTTTGGGTGGGCCACGGTAATTCTGGACGGACCTTAATAAGCAGTGACTTAAGTGAAGCAGGCAGGTCGCGCTAGAAAATTTAGTTTAAAAAGACGTCATAAATGTTTTCCCCCGTCATTTTTATTTCTAAAATATGAAGTAAAAACTCCCAATTTAATTTTCATTCATTTGTCATTAATATGTAGTCTACACCCGTGCGTTAAGTGGACCATCTTCCAGTGAAAGCAAAGCATCCAGCCCACCTCTCCAAATGCGTAAAATGTGCATCAGCCGCTAGTTAGGCGCGCCGCGCGCACCGTCAGCTACATCAGCCCAGGCAAGAGCAGAGCAAACTGAGAAAGAATAGAGGATAATTGTGTCTGGATGTGGATGGAGATTACATTTTACATCAGCCTGATCATCATTTAAATACGTAAACCATCACCTGTCTTCTAGTCCACGCTATCAGCATTATTTTAATTGGTGTGTGTGTGTGTGTGTGTGTGTGTGTGTGTGTGTGTGTGTGTGTGTGTGTGTGTGTGTGTGTGTGTGTGTGTGTTTTCCACTTCAAACACTGGTCTAACCAACCAGACCAGCGTGTCCAGTAACACATTAATGTTACACTTCATGTAGGCTAGGAACATTTCACCTGCCGTGGCCCGACCGCTCCTGCTCCACATAAACTTGGTGCGTGATCAAATGTCTCTACAGGTGTTTTATGAGCTGAAGAGGCTATTCTGCCTCAGACTGGATGCGTCATGCGTCTCCATATTAGAGACGGGAACAAGCGCTGTTCAGCCAAAGTTTCAGAATTTCATAAAAAGAACATTTTTCCAAGTGACACATCCCTCAGAGAGACCGGCTTTCCAGACCGCTTCAGTGGGAGGAAATCTTACCGCATCACCGTGGTTCTGCGCTGCGAACCCCTCTACAGATCTTCAGCCCACTGTCCACCGTGTTCACTCTGAGCCGCGCTGAACACATGTCCAGTATAAAGCTCTGACGTTCTGATGGGAATCAAGTTACCTCTGCGATGTGCGTAACGATTAAAATGTCAGCTCATCCATGCGCATCAGTGTGCGTCGGGGTAATTCTTTCAAAACAACCAACATCCTTGAGTTTATCCGTCAAAATAAACAGTCTAATGGAAATATCTGTAACCTGCCATTTAACGGTTTACCTTCTTGTGAAGATTGTTGCAAAGAGAAACAACTAAACTTGATTAACCCCAGAGCCATGAGCACTGCACTGTACTGACTGTAAATGAGGGGGAAACGATTTAATCGGATCCTTTTCTCTTCAACATGGTTTAATGTAAAGTTTCATTCAGTACAAACTTTAGTTACACCAATCTAACGAGACAGAGCCTGGATTTGTATTCTGAACAGTTTAAACATGTTTAAAACGGAGACGTGCGTGACGCGTCTAAAATTTGCACCTGCTCCGCTGTTATGGAAATTACACTAACAAGGTGTATAACATGAACTTATTTTAGGCACAGACAACATCCCCCACACTTTTGAAAAGCTTGCAACGCGCCTGGTCGCTCGTGTACGTCAAAGCTATCTTTCATAAGAAGATATTCAATAAAACGATTTATATAAAGTGGATCCAGAAGTTGTAGCCCGTCTCTGCCTACAATATTTAGATATTTTTCACCCTGTTGGTGGTTTTACTGAGCAGGTGCCACTTTTGTCATACGTTTCTTTTTAAAACATGTTTAGACTGTTCAGAATACAAATCCAGGCTCTGTCACGTTTGATTGTTGTAATTAAACTTTGTAGGTGGGGAAGGTCAGAAAAGGATCCGATCATTTTGTTTTTCCCTCATTTACAGCGACGGAGATAACGGCGCAGTGCGCCTGGCTCTGGTGTTAATCAAGTTTAATTATATCTATTTTCACAAGAAAACAGAACAGTTAAAAGCAGGGCTTGTGTTGACCGGACAGTTCCTGTATTTGACCGTTTATTTTGACGGAGAAAGAATAGAAAGAATTACCCCGACGCATGCAGACGAACTGACACTTTATTCCACTTAAATCGCAGATGTCGCTAAATCACTCAAGAAAATATTCCCATCTGAACATCTGAGCTGGACACCGCTCAGCGCAGCTCGCTGTCAGCTCGTACATAAGGTACACAGCGAGCTGAAGATGTGGAGAATGGCTTGGAGCGCGTCGCAGAACGAGAGCGCATGTGGAAGGTTCCTCCCACTGAAGCGAGAGTTTTCCAAACCCTGTCTCTCAGAGAGACTTGTCACTTAGAAAATGTTCCCTGATTATGAAACTTTGGCTGAATTGTGCTTGTTCCTGTCTCCAATGTGGCGTCTGAGGAGAGTCCCAGAATCTCACATCGTCTTCAGCTCAGAAAGCGCCGATATGATTACGCACAAGCGTGACCCGTCAACCCGGTCTCACAGTAAGACCGGGTTGGACCTGTTCAGGTTTACGCAGACAGTCTTTACATTTAGAATTAGCATACAGATGTAAAATTAATGCAGTAAAATATAAAGCTTTTTATTTAAATATCCATTCATTATTTTACAAGCACAGAGAGCCGCATCAGATGGATGGAAGAGGCGCATGCGGCTCCAGAGCCGCCGACCCCTGTGCTAGCCTACTTTATTGTCCCCAGCAATTTTTAAACCCCACTCAAGTGCATGGTTATTGTCCCCAGCAATTCTGAAAACAAACTGACGCCCTTGATTTTCATGTTCAGCCTGCATGAAATACTCAGAGTAGCTGATTATAATAAAAATAAAAAAAAATTCAAAGTGAAGTTAATATTTAAGAAAAATTTTGTAAAAGTAATACATTATGATTACTGCTGCTTCTGGGAATATTTCAGTTCTTTTGTTGCATTTAGCATCTGCCTTTGGTGGCATTGGTCACACCACAGGGGACATATCATACAAACTCACTTGTGTTTCCTTTTGTGCTGCCATGTGGGGCAAAATTGCCCCACATGGCAGCACAAAACTCTTTTTATGCCAGGGTTTATTTTCAGGAATCATATCCTTGAAGGTTTTGTCTAAACATTCAAGGTTGTCATCTCTGGAGGACTGAAAATCTACAAAACAGAAATCATTTTCTTCTATGAGCAGTTCCAAAATCTCCCTTTTTTTTATGTCATAATGTGGAAAACTAGCATAGAACCACCACTCACCTGTCAACAATTAAAACGTGAAGAAGCAGTGGCTCTACTACAAGCTTCTACCGGATATCCAAGCTCCCCACCTCACAGCAGCCAATCAGGGGATGGGTGGGTGTGGCCAGCTCCATCTTGTTTTTTTTAAATGACAGAACACTGAAACAACCCATTCTGGAAAGTACTGAAACTGTAAGGAATAAAGCTGCTGAAATTCTATGTACTTGCACAGTGTGACAAAAGTTATCTAACTTGATGTGTTCTGATGGTTGTAGCTTCACTGTTGCCTTCCTCAAAGCATCCAAAAACATTACAAGGGTCAAGCTTATAAACTGTAGCTGTATATTGTTGATTAACGAGCAGATAATACCTATGAATACCCCATGACTTCTGAGGAATTGTACCCCTTGGTTAGTCATTATAAGCTTGACTCTCCCAAATTCCAGTCAGAAATGACAACACTCCTCAGATGAGAAGCGAAACGTTTTCAAGAAATCAAAGAAGTCCAGTTGCCTTCATTTGAACCCCTTTGGATTGTTTGTGTTACATTTTCTTGTTATAAATAAATAAATAAATAAATAAATAAATAAATAAATGAAAGAGACAGTGGAGGCAAAACTGTCAGCAAACAAATCAAGGTAGATATCAAGTTTTGCTACAATGTGTAAATACATGAGGAGAAAATAGAATTGAAAAGAAACAGAATGAATGAAACGAAGCTGCTAAAATGCTTCATGTGAAACTGTTTTTGTGCAAAGAACTTCATGAACATGTTATGTATGGAAATTAGAATCATTATAACTTTAAGTTATATGTGCCCTTTAATTATTTACTTTTAGTCTGACGTTTCCATGTTTATATGAATCAGAATGGCATACACTATTAGCTTGGAATGTGGAGTCCCACAAGGTTCTGCTTTGAGCACTTTTCTTTGTAGCATTCTTAGCATTATTTTTTTACATGTATACAGATGACACACAACTGAATAATTTCATTAAGAACTTAAATAAATAGTCTAATGTACCTGTGTGTCATTTTTGTAATTTTTTTTTATTAGACAGAAACTCTAATTGTTGCCCCAAAAGTACAGTTGCACCAGTCAAGCAAAAAAAAAAAAAAAATTACTGAGCAGTGGACTGACATGGTCTTTTATTTTAAGATTATTTCTAATATTTGTTACCAATTTCATTGTTTATGTTGATGTTTCTTATTTTGAAGCACTGTTTTTTCTCCACAGGAAAATGGTGGCTATCCCCCTCCAGTTTTTCAGTAACCTAATCTTACTCCTCCAGTTATGCTTGTTACACATAGTTTACGGTGGAGCATATTATGGACAGAAACAGCCGCCACAGCAGCCCATACCACAATACAACGATGGGTTTCCTCAGCAAATGGGGAATGAGATGCCCCACTTGTCTTACGGTAAAGAAGTGGCATCACTGCCGCAGTATGGAAATGAGTTTCCTCAGCTGCCATTGCAAATGGGAAAACAAATGCCACCAACTAAAGGAAAAGGTGAGGATTTTGTTTTCCTATGGTTTGAAGTAGGTGTACCAGCTCTGAATAACATATTAAATGACTAAGTAGAGCAATATATCAGGACAATCTGGTACATAAATATGTTTCTTTTTCACTTGTTCAAAGGTCAAATCTTCCCTAGAGGGCAAAAAGGTCCACCTCTGCCTCTTCCAGATGGACAAGGTTTCAGAGAAGGACCACAAGGAATTCAGGGGCCCCCTGGACCAATAGGGCCACCAGGTCCACAAGGATCCCCTGGGTCACCAGGGCAAGGACTTCCAGGTTTACCAGGAAAACCAGGTCCCTCTGGTCCCCAAGGCTACACGGGAATAGGAAAACCAGGTATGCCAGGATTGCCAGGAAAACCTGGAGGCCCTGGATTACCAGGACCAATGGGCGGCATCGGTCCAGTGGGGGGTGAGGGACCAATTGGACATCCTGGGCCTCCAGGGCTTCCAGGTCCCACTGGACTCCCTGGGATTTCCAAACCAGGAGGTCAAGGTCTTCCTGGTCTACCAGGCCTATTAGGAGAGCCTGGCCAAAAAGGCCCACCTGGATTTCCTGGTCCTGTGGGTCCAAAAGGAGAAAAAGGCATTGGTTTACCTGGTTTTCCAGGTTTAAAAGGACCTGGTGGACCCCCTGGTCCACCTGGACAAGCTGGACTTCCTGGCGATGGTAAACCTGGCTCTATTGGTTTACCTGGACAACCAGGAATACCAGGGAAACCTGGTCTTCCCGGGGAGCCTGGGTTGGCAGGACAACCAGGTGAAAGAGGGCAACCAGGACTCCCAGGCATGCCAGGAATTGGGAAACCAGGTAATGATGGTTTTAGAGGTCAACCAGGGCTTGCTGGAGGAAAAGGGGAACCAGGGCCTCCCGGTTTAACGGGGCCTCCAGGTTTGCCAGGTTATGGCAAAGCAGGATATCCAGGTCCTAAAGGTCACAAGGGACATGCTGGTCTTCCGGGATCACCAGGTCCAAGAGGAGATAAAGGTCAAATAGGTCTTCCAGGGATTGTTGGTCCAACTGGTCTTAATGGAATACCTGGTGCACCAGGCCCAATGGGGCCACCTGGTGATCTTGGCTTCCCAGGACTGAAGGGAGACGATGGTGCTAGAGGATCATGGGGAAATCCTGGAGCAAAAGGTGAAATGGGGTCTTCAGGTCTTCCAGGACGGCGTGGTATTCCAGGAGAGACTGGGCAACCTGGACCAAGAGGTTTACAAGGTCCTACTGGCCCTAAAGGAGAATTTGGTAGTAGAGGTTTACCTGGCACTACTGGTGCTACAGGATTACAAGGATCAAAAGGAGATGGTGGAGAGCCTGGAGACAAAGGCCAGCCAGGACCACAGGGTATTCCTGGGCTTACAGGACCAGGGGGACCCATTGGACCTCCTGGTCTTCCAGGGCTAAAAGGCGAAGCAGGTCTGTCAGGTATCCCAGGTTTTCCAGGCAAGGGAAGTCCTGGACCCTCTGGTGAAACTGGCCCTCAGGGTAGCCCTGGTCTCAGTGGCCCCCCAGGACTTCCGGGACTACCAGGACCACCAGGACGCCCTGGCCCTCCAGGAATATCTGCTACATATCCTGACCTAGGACAGATCCTCCCTCACAGTGGACCTTACACTGGACAAAACTATGATAAATTGAAGAATGGAGGCGAGATGAGTGGAAGTGTTCTGAAGATGCCTTCATTCACAGCAAAGCTCACTAATCCTTTCCCTTTGGTTGGTTCTCCCATCATATTTGACAAACTGCTGCACAATGCTAATCAGGACTACAATCCTCAAAGTGGTATTTTCACTTGTAGCATCCCAGGAATCTACTACTTTGCTTACCATGTTAACTGCAAAGGAAGTAATGTTTGGGTGGCACTGATGAAAAACAATGAGCCTGTTATGTACACATATGATGAGTACAAAAAGGGGTTGCAGGATCAGGCTTCGGGGAGTGCTGTACTCCCGTTACGAAAAGGAGACACTGTTTACCTACAGCTTCCTTCAGATCAGGCAGCTGGACTTTATGCCGGTCAGTATGTCCACTCCACCTTCTCTGGATACTTGTTGTACTCCATGTGATCAAGTTTGTATGATGCTTTACACTTGAGGTATGTTTAGGCCCAAGTTAAAGCTTTAGATTTGTTGTTTAGGTGTTTGAAGTCTCTGAGAAACACAACTCTGCTACTTTTGGGTTATCTACATTTGGCAGAGATGGGAATTGTAGCATCATCAAGTCAACTCCATGCCGTGATTTTGTTCTGCTCAACAACTGAACCAGGTTCATTCACTGTGCTGATGGAAATCACCTGGTCTAGTTGCTGAACTGAAGAAAAACATGGCATGGAGATGATTGTTGATGCCACAATTCCCAATTCCCCATCTCTGAAAAAGTTAAAATGGTCAATTGAAGATTTAAATTTTCAGTAATACTGAAAACTAAACTCAAGCCACGGAATTATGCTAAATACAGAAAACACTCTCCTGTCAGCACGTTATGTCTACCTGTTTGTAAATTACAAGATTAAACAATTGGCAGGTTAATTTAGCCATGTTATGAAAATAAAATCTTTAAAAGATATTAAAAAAAATAAATCAAACCTAGTTTTGTAAAGTTACATCTAAATGTCAAATCTCAATGTAAATGTGTCTGTTACAAACTAAATATTTGACTAATGTTCAAATTCAGAACATTGAACAAATGGAAAAAAATAATAATTGTGAAGAAATCCTATATGTAATCCCTTAAAGGCACACTTGGAAGTTTTGTGTGGTTTTAGCACCTTCTAGTGTCCGTTATTAATTCTCTGTGGTAAAACCTAGTCAACGTATCTCTCCACTGTGCGTTTGTCTTTCTAACACCTTAATCTTACAGCTGAAATGTCTCCTCAGCCTTCATCAGTGTCTACAGGAGTGATTTATCACTAAATCAAACAAATCAGCTGTCTTCATGATCTAAAACATGCAGGAAATGGGCTGGAATCAGACAGCAGCGGCAGGTATGTCAGCTCAATGTCCCAACAGAGTGGCCTGCCAGTTAGAAGTTACAAATCTGGTATTCTGGCTACAGGGGGTGGTGAGTGTCTGAGGGACTTTTCATTAATGTAAAGCAGGACTATACAATTCCAGGCCTGAAGGGCTGGTATCCAGCAAATTTTAGTGGTTTTCCTGCTCAACACACTTGATTCCGTGGTTGAATCACCTGTGCAGTAGCTCATCAGGCTCTGCAGAAGCCTGTTAATCACCTACCAACCGAAATCAGTTGTGTTGAAACAGAGTTAAAACCAAAATGTGCTGGATACCGGCCCTCGAGACCTGGGATTGAATAGCCTTGCTGTAACGGATCATTTTAGGACATAGTGGCTCAAAAAATGATGTAAAAATATGAAAAAGTTGCTAAGTATTCCTTTAAAGATCTGTTTGATCTCTAAACCCTCTTCTAGGCTATTTTTGTATCATGGCCATTTGAAATACCATGTAATTTCATTTCTAAATCCACTACATTTAATTCCCAACATTTAGAAGTGATATTTAGATTCAATATTTAGATGTAACTATATTTTGATTTTGTTCTACAGCTTTAGATTTAAATATTTAGAGAGGAATGAAATTTAGACTTTATATTTTTAGATTTCATTAAATTTTATAATTATATTATACATTTCGCAAAAGGGTGGAAAGCCTCAGAGTCAGGGAAGAGGTCCTGCCTCAAGTGGAGGAGTTTAAGTATCTCTGGGTTTTGTTCAGAAAGATGGAGTCCGAGATCGACAGGTGGATTAGTGCTGCGTCTGGAGTGATCCAGGTGTTGTACCGGTCTGTCGTGGTGAAGATTTGATCTATGTTCCTATTTACTGACATCTGGGAGGAGCTCAGAGTAGACCAGCTGCTTCTCCATATAGATAGGTGACAATTGAGGTGGTTCGAGCATCTAGTTAGGAGGCCTCCTGGGCGCCTGCCTGGTGAGGTTTTTCACACACGTCCAACCGGGAGAAGACCAAAAGGAAGACCCAGGACACGCTGGAGGGACTATGTCTCTCAGCTGGCCAGGGAACGTCTTAGGATTTCCTATGAAATGTCACTCAGACCCCACCGCTCTCTGTGGCCAGAATACCACATTTGCAACTTCAGACTGGCTGGCCACCACCTGTTGGACTTAAAAAATGGAGCTGACATACCTGGCGCTGCGGTGTAGTTCTAGCACGTTTCCTGCATGTTTTAGATCACAAACACAGCTGATTAGTTTAATTTAGAGATGAATCTCCTGTAGACACTAATGAAGGCTGGGAGATGTTTCAGCATTTAGATTAAGGTGTTTAAAAGATGAACGCATTGCGAGGAGAAAGGATTCACTTTTGCTTTTTGCTTTATTTGTTTTTGGAGCTAAATGTAGAAAAATTAAGCTGTAATTGTTTACACATTAGTTTACAAGTAGTCCCCCGTATGATGCGTTTTTATATCATGTGATTCAATGTAAGAAGGTAAATTACAGACGATGCTTTTACTTTTTTCTGTGGCAGAGTATTACATATTTGTCAGAGCTATTAGTTTCATTATATACGTTTCATCAGCTTGAACTACATCAAGTTAAATACTAGCACTTCCTGTTTACATTGTTGCCACAACCTGTATTCTTGGCACATACAGACAGTACACATTCATTATGCATTCCATTTAATCACATTTATTTTATGTCTGGGTCTTTCTGCATTAATCTCCTTCACAACAGACCTTTTTATACAAAATTTGATCATTTGTACTTTTGATGTTACATTTTTTGTTTTGTTTGTGTTCCCTGTAATTTATTATCAATGTCTGATTTACTTGAATTTCTCTTGTTTTCTGAATGGCCAATGAAGACTTTGCAGCAAAAGCCTGTTACAACTTAAACCATATGTGGAAGATGAAAATAAGCATTTACTTATATTTTCATTATAAAATGCTTTCTTCAAACAAGTACCGGTAGTCCTTTTTTAAGTTCTTCAAACAGTGAGTGTGTGAATCTGGAGTGAAATTATTTAATGTATTTTTATTTTGTTTATTTTTGTGTCATTCGGAGGTCACCAGGAGGATGCTGAAGGCGTGTTACACAGTTAACCTTGGATTTACCAACATTTTCTGATATGTGAATAAAAGTTTAAACTTTTTCTAAAATCAAGGCTGACTAATTAGTATTCATTTAAAATTGTACTTATTCTCCTTAATACTAAACAGAAACATAAAAAAAGTAACAAAACTAAAACTAACTTCAGTTTAGCTACTTCAGGTTTGAGCAAAATTTTGTTTGAATGGCATTTAGAAGTTAAATCTGTCACGTTAACATTTAAAAACAATTTTAAACATGATTCTTTTGGTAGAATAGCTCAAGCAGTGAGGGGAAGGGATGGAGATCTGGTGGTGAGGGATCAAATCCACCAACAACCTGATACATATTCTTCCTAAAATCATAACAGCTTCGTGTTAGAAAACTCGAGAGTCCGATGTGAAAATCAAGTGTCAAAATTAGCAATGGACTTTACAAAAAAATCTATTTAATGAGACTTGAAATGTGTGACGTATAAACAGGAAGAACTCTGAAGAACTTGAGAACTTCTTGTTCTGAGTCTGTTTGAATTCTGTGAATATTATTAAACAGTTTAAAACGACAAAACAAACATCAATCCCAAAACATTAAAAAAGTTTTTTTTTATGAATTATTAATTCAGTGTACTAGATAGGAATTTCAGTACACTTTACCTGCAAACTCTTGTTTCTTTAGTGATTTTTGGATCCACATACAGGTGCTGGTCATAAATTAGAATATCATGACAAAGTTCAGTAACTCCATTCAGAAGGTGAAACATGTATATTAGATTCATTCATAACACACAGACTGGTATATTTCTAGTGTTTATTTCTTTTATTTTGATTATTATAACTGACAACTAATGAAGATCCCAAATTCAGTATCTCAGAATATTAGAATATCCTGAAAAGGTTAAATATTGAAGACCCCTGGTGCCACACTCTAATCAGCTAATTAACTGCAAACACCTGCAAAAGCCTTCAAATGGTCTCTCACTCTCATTTTATATGCTACACAATCATGGGGAAGATCAATGTCGAGACAGCTGGATAACAGACGACCATTGACACCAAAAGGTTATTGCTAAAGAGGCCGGCTGTTCACAGAGCTGTGTAACCAAGTCCATTAAGAGAGAGATGAAAGGAAGGACACTATGTGGTAGAAAAAGTGTACAACAATATGGATAACCACACCCTGGAGAGGACTATGAAATAAAACCCATTTATAAATGTGGGGGAGATTCACAAAGAGTGGACTGCAGCTAGAGTCAGTGCTTCAAGAACCACCACACACAGATGTATTACTGTAAAGGCCTGGTTTCAGCTGTCGCATTCCTTGTGTCAAGCCACTCCTGAACAAGGGATGGAACCAAAAGTGTCTCACCTGGTCTAAAGACAAAAAGGACTGGGCTGCTGCTGAGTGGTCCAAAGTTATGTTCTCTGATGAAAGTAAATTTAGCATTTGCTTTGGAAATCACCATCCCAGCGTCTGGAGGAAGAGAGGAGAGACTCAGAATCCACATTACTTGAGGTCCAGTGTAAAGTTTCCACGGTCAGTGATGGGTTGGGGAGCCGTTTCATCGGCTGGTGTCCATTGTGTTTTCTAAGGTCAAAGGTCAACGCAGCCATCTACCAGGAAGTTTTAGAGCACTTAATGCTCCCTGCTGCTGACCAACTTTATGGAGATGCAGATTTCCTTTTCCAACAGAACTTGGCACCTGCACACAGTAGAGAGGATTATAAGACACCTTTCGTCAAACATTTTGACAGGTCTATTGTTCTTTGACCTTTCATTCCTATTGTTCATTTGACCCTTGACCTTGCCCCCCCTTCCTATCATTAATCAAATGGACAGGTGTATTGTTCAATCTTTGCCCCCCCTTCCGTATCATTAATCAAATGGACATGTGTATTGTTGATCGTCCAGATGGTTTAGACCCCCCACGCCGCATCATCAATGGCGTATTGTTGAACATGTCCAGATGGTCTAGACCCCCCACGCCGCATCATCAATGGCGTATTGTTGAGCGTCCATGATATCCCACGTCATAGGCTAATGTGTGTAATGGTGTGTGGTTTCTTTTTTGTGATAGCCCATCGGTTCCCACAGCCCCTCCCTTCTGAGTGTAATCCTATTGTGTTTAACTCTTTAAAAGCTCAGATCTGTCCGAATGGTGAAAAGCCGAGCTCTAAGAAAAAATGATGAACCACGAGGAGCTGAATGAAGCACCAGGCCGCGCTGAAGAGGTGCCTACAGACATGGCTCACTGACAGTGGATGAGTGCGGCCTAACTGTTGTGAATGACAGCCCCACACACTGTCAAGTACCTATGAAATGGTTGTACGTTTCCTCAAAGTTAAAGAATCTGTTTTTGTAGTAGCAGACAAGATGGTATGGTCTGCTAGCTCTTGAGTGAGTGGCAGAAGCTGAAGTCAATGCATGAACTTTTGCAGCCTTTTGCTGAACACACACAAACTCTTCAGAGTGACACATTTGTCTATGTCATTAATACTCTCTTTGAGATGTTCACGTTGGATTTCGTATGTTCAGTCTTAAACTTTGTGTTTAAATGTGTTATTTACATGCAGCTCACTGACACTTTTTGACCAGAACTAAAACTATTGTGTAAAACTCTCTGTCCAGCAGCACATCAAATTAATGGCTGTAAGCACACACACACACACACACACACACACACACACACACACACACACACACACACACACACACACACACACACACACACACACACACACACACACACACACACACACACATACACACACACACACACACACACGCACACACACACACTTCTCTAAGAAGTAAAGGGATTACATTCAAACATTTGTCTTTGACTAAACCATTCAAACATTTCTATCACTTCACAAAAGCAATGGTTTACCATCCTAAACCATTTAAGGTACTGTTGTAAACCAGCCTGCATACTCAAGCCTATAAGAACAAAAGTTGATCCTTACCTCAGCGTGATGCTTTTTAAGATCTGTTGAGCTTTCTTAAAGTTCATTCTAAACAATTTTGCACGGCCAGCGACTTCTGACAAAGCAAATGACTTCCTTTTTGTTCTGCAGGTGGCGGTAAGTTTTAAAACAAAGATCTGGCTGAACCAAATCGTCACAGAAACAACACACAAAAAGCAAATTACTTACTTTTTTGCAGGTGGGCTGAATTGAAAGAGTGGCGGGAAAGTTTTAAAAACAAAGTTCTGGTTCATTCTAAACAAGTCGGCATGGTAACAATTCACAAAAGCAAATGACTTGCTATTGTTTCAAAGAGCTATTTAGGTGAAAGCTTAACCATCGCCTCCTGCCTTTAGTGTCACATTTTGTTTTCACTGTCACACACACACACACACACACACACACACACACACACACACACACACACACACACACACACACACACACACACACACACACACACACACACACACACACACACACACAATGCTTCCTGCCTCAGAGAAAAGATTTGATCCATTTTGTAGGACCTATAACAGCTGAAATAAATAAAAAGCTGTTTATGAGGTTTGTTTTTTGGGAGGGGTGGATTAATAAAGTCTCAGAGCAGACGTACCTCTGGTCAAACCTTTAATGTCATACCTCCCAGAATAGTTAAACTAAGGCACATGCATGCCGTAAACGGATTTACACACGAGTGAAAGAGCTGCTACATTTTAACCAAAACATGAGCGAAGAATAAGAATAAGAAGAAGAAGCGATGGATACGTGTTTTGAATATAGCCTTCCTCTGCTAAAAACAACGTTCGAATTGAGACATGATGAGATTTCAGGAAGAAATGTCCGGTACAAAAACGGTCCGGTATTATTTTTTGGATCGTAAAGGTTTTTTTATTTCTGCTCCAGGGAGTTTTGATGAAGCAATGGATACGAGCACACACACACACACACACACACACACACACACACACACACACACACACACACACACACACACACACACACACACACACACACACACAACTCTAAACAACCATTCATACATTTGTCTACCTATACAACAAAGCAAATGACTCTGTATTGTTTATAAACATTTTTTTTTCGACCAATCGCAACCGTTTTCTATTCATGATTTTTTTAAACAGCTGTATAAAATGTAAAAGCGCATTTTCGGAGTCGTGATTTGAGGTGTAACAAGCTAAGATGACGGGTAAGTTTTTAACTCAAGACGCAAATCTTTTTTTTCTCTTTCTGGTTTAACATCTTTATTTTCAGACGCTATTGTCATATCGGACGGCGAGTGGGAAGAAATTCCTATTGAGGAATTAACTTGTAAAACTCCGGTACCGGTCCCCCTGGATGATTTGTCTAAAATTAATCGCGCGGTCGAGAATCTGAGTGAGTGGATTTTATAAATATATACGTAACGTTCTTTTCTTCAACTGAGAAATATCTCATTTTACAGAAAAGGAGGGGGTTCAACCTTACCCCGGAAGTGATAACTTTTACCCAACCACGCCTCCATCCACCAGCCGAACCGTCTTACATTCGTATCAGCCCAGCCATACCGTCAGATCACACGGGAATGCGAGCGTGAAAGCTGTTCGTTACAGGACCGTCACGCCGCAGACGATCCTCGAAGCTGGTAAGTGATTACAAAATAGCGATTAATAAGTCAGAGATGTGTCGTTCATATTTATCGTTTTTATTCTTCAGAGCAACGTCCGACGGCCTACGCACCCCCAATATCTCAGCCCCCACCACCTCCAGCCCCTTCTCATGCGCGGACGGATGGTAACGATAAAAAAACAACTGATTAATAAGTCAAAGATGACTCGTACACATTTACCGTTGTTTTTTTATCCTTTCAGAACAACATTCGACTGCCGCTTCAATATCTCCGCCCACACCTCCTCCATCTCCTCCTCCTCCTCCTCCTCCCCCTTCTCCTGCACAGGGTAAGAGATATATAAAAAGGTGGTTATTTACTTCAAAGATGATTCGTTCATATTTTTTCATTATTTTTATTCTTTCAGAACAATCCGACAGCGACTCTGAAACCGCTGAACGTGGTCCTGAGCAGCCAGCCGGTAAGCTGTTTCACAAAAAGCTCCGCATAGTATATTAAATTGAAGTAAAAAAGATGTTTTTTATCCTTTCAGATGAAGAGGAAGAGAACGCACCACCTCCTGCACCTGTACAGAGTAAGTTAAATTTTATATATAATTTATTAAAAGCTCGTTCATTTTATTTATTTTTATTTATTTTTTTCATCAGAAAAACGACTGAAGAAAAAGAAAAACATCCGTCTTTCACCACTTCAGAGATTAAACAGGATGGAAATGGCCTACTTATTGCTGCAGGTCAACTCAGGCCTGGTCGAAGTGGTCCAACAAGTGCTGGCTCTGTAAAAGGAGGACGCAGATTTTTTTCTTCATTTTTAGTAGGTTATTAATGTCTTTTGTATCATGAGTGAAAATTGGTTTGACGACCTTTCAGATTTGTTTGAAGTAGATGGTGAATTAAATGTAGATTTGTTAGATCGAATTTTAGCCAGCCAAAATCCCTCAGATGAGGCCGATAATTTGGTGTTAAATGACTGGTTTGATTTAAGCGGACTGAGTGAAGTAGATGAATTAGCTTCAGATAGTGAGATCTTAGCATCCCAAGCCGTTTCAAACGAGGTCGATCAAATTCTAGCAAATTCAGATTCGCCTTCATCAGAAGCAATAAACGAAATATTGAGACAAATAGAACACCAGCAGCACGTAAACGAGGTCGATCAAATTCTAGCAAATTCAGATTCGCCTTCATCAGAAGCAATAAACGAAATTTTGAGACAAATAGAACACCAGCAGCGCGTAAACGAGATCGATCAAATTCTAGCAAATTCAGATGAGCCTTCATCAGAAGCAATAAACGAAATATTGAGACAAATAGAACACCGGCAGATCGGAGGGAGCGTAAACGCAGCTTTTAACCAGCGTGAAATTAGAGAGAGAGTGTCTTTTCAAGCAATCAACGACCCAGCCGAGTTTTATATTAATCTGATGGAAATATTAAACAGGTTTGCTGAAAGAGGAAGCCAGATCGCGCGTCCCAACGATAGAGTCCAGTTTGAAATTAATACTTTACACACGACACACCATGTTAATTTTAATTATGACGGATCAAATATGTTAAATCAGCTTCAGTATTTACTGGATCTGTTAGTCCAATCAAATGAAGCATTAGAGGCTGACAACGAATTTAATTTCAGACTGCAAGTGATAAATAATCCGTCCGGCGGTGGGAAACGAAAAATCGAAACCATTCTGGATCACGAATTAGTCAATAAAAAACGAAACCATCTCATTTGTCCTCCAGAGGCCAATCAGCCGTTGTGTTTTGCGCTAAGCATAGCCGGCCTGTTAAATCCCTCAGCGAGAGATACAGAATTAATGAATGTGGCTAAAAATATTCATCAACAGGCAGGGCTTCAGGAGCAATCAATCGTTTCATTTAGCGACGTGATTCGATTTGAAAATATTGTTCAAAGAAAAATAATCATTTTTTACAGATCCGACAGAATCATTTCTAAATTTGAAACAGATTTTAGCGATCGAACAAATCCGTTGTTCATTTTGCTACTCAATCAACATTATTACGGCATAAAAAATATTAAAGGTTTCTTAGGAGCCAAATATTTTTGTTCATGGTGCTTTTCCGCTTATAATAACATAAACGGACATCACTGTAAATGGTTCTGTCGCGTGTGTAATACCGATTTATGCAAACGAACAGAAACGTCTCTCATCACATGTTCTGATTGTAATCGAATATGCCAAAATGTAATATGTTTTCAAACTCACAAAACACCTGTTTTCAGGCCTCAAGCAAACAGGTTAGTTTCTCCTTGCGAAATGTTTAAAAAATGCACCATTTGTAAACAAACTTATTACATCGCCATGGGTGGAAATGGTTCACAGCACGTTTGCTCAGCGACCAAATGCATCGTTTGCAAACAGTCGGTGGTCACGGACGATCATCGCTGCTTTATTCAGCTTGAAAAAAAAGATGACGGTTTAACGGAAAAGGTTATTTATTACGACACTGAAACGTTTACGGATCAGAACGGTGTGCATACACCTTTTTTAATCTGTGCAAAATCCGATTCAGGCGACGTTTGGGAGAAATTTGGTTTAGATTGCATTAAAGATTTTATTATGCAGATGCGTCGTCCTAAATTCAGCAATTATACATTTGTTGCACACAATGCGCGTGGATTTGATGCTTATATAATTTTGAGCGCTATGTGTCAATTAAAAATTGTTCCCAAAAATATACTCATGCAAGGCTGTAAAATCCTGAGTTTTCACGATCCAGACTTTGGGTTGAGATTCATTGATTCCTTAAGTTTTCTCATGATGAAATTAGCCAACCTTCCAGCTGCTTTGGGCTTTACAGATAAAACTAAAGGTTATTTTCCTCACAGATTTTCATCGCTTGAACATCTGAATTATAAAGGACCTTACCCAGATGTCAGCCATTATGGGTTTGAACAAATGTCTCCGGAGCATAAAAAAATATTTTTAGAATGGTACACCGATGTGTCTAAACAGCAGCTGTTTGATTTCAGAAAGGAGGCCGTGTTTTATTGTAGAAACGATGTGGAAATTCTGCGTAAAGCATGCGGTATTTTCAGAGAGGAGTTTTTTAATGAAACAGGTATCGACCCGCTGAAATCTGTCACGATCGCTTCAGCTTGCATGCGCGTGTTTAGATCAAAATTCCTAAAACCAGACACATTGGCCATTCCTTGTCCGCTCGGTTATCGACCGCAACAAAAACCATTTTCAAGTTCAAGCATCGTGTGGTTGGAATGGGTTTCACACAGTCAAAATGTAGACATTCAACACGCTTTAACGCCTTTGGGGGAGTATAAAGTGGGAGATTTTTATCTCGACGGATATGCTGTGATTTCAGGCGTCGAACAAGGGTTTGAGTATATGGGTTGTTTTTTCCACGGCTGTCCAAAATGTTTCTTACAGTCATCCATATGTCCTCTGAGAAAAATCACTTTTGGTGAAATTTATGACAAAACCGTCGAAAAGCTTCAGTCGTTGGAAACTGTGCATCGATTAAAAATGAATGTCATTTGGGAACATGATTGGCAGGAGATGGTAAAAACTGATCCGGACGTGAAACAGTTTGTCTCAAGATTTGACCCCCCGCCCGCTCCTCTTTTACCTCGTGAAGCCCTGTATGGTGGCAGAACTTGTCCGGTTCGGCTGAGGCATTCTGCTCAGAGCGGTGAAAAAATCCACTATGTGGATTTTACGAGCCTGTACCCTTATGTAAATGCCACACAGGCTTACCCCATAGGCCATCCCAAAATTCATGTTAAAAATTTCAGAGATCCGAGTCACTATTTTGGCTTGATTAAAGCTGTCGTTTTGCCACCCAGAAAACTGTTTTTCCCTGTTCTGCCTTTTAAAACATCCAAAGGTAAACTCGTTTTTACACTGTGTCGCACATGCGCTGAAATGAATAATCAATCTGATTCTTGTTCACACAGCGCGTCTCAACGTGCTTTGACGGGCGTTTGGGTGAGTGTAGAGCTCAATTACGCTTTGGATTCAGGTTACAGTCTGGTGAAAATGATTGAAGTCTGGGATTTTGAGAAAAGCAGTAAAGATGTGTTCGCGGGTTACATTAACACGTTTTTGAAGCAGAAACAACAAGCGTCTGGTTTTCCTGAAGGATTGATTGATGATGAGTCGAAAAGAAAATACATTCAGGACTACCAACTTCGTCAGGGAATACTATTAGATGCGTCCAAGATTCAGCACAATCCTGCTAAGCGTGCCATTTCAAAATTATGTCTCAATTCACTCTGGGGAAAGTTTGGCCAAAGAGATGATCTTGTACAAACCACATTTGTTCAAAAACCTGATGAATTTTTTGACATTCTGTTTTCAGGGAGATACAATGTTAAATTCTTCAGTTTTCTCACTTCAGGAGCTGTTCTGGTGCAACACAGTTTGGCAGAAAAATGCCTAACGACTCCTGGCAGAAGCAACAACATTTTTATAGCTGCATTCACCACAACTTATGCCAGATTGAAATTATTAAATGCGTTGAACAAACTGGGAAATCGCGTCATTTATTACGATACAGATTCTATAATTTATTCTGTCAAAGAGAATGAGTGTGTTTTACCAACAGGACCGCTGCTGGGGGATCTAACTGACGAACTTGGAGGTGATTCCATCACGGAATTTTCATCAGCCGGTCCAAAAACGTATGCTTACAAAACCCGGGACCGCCAGCAGGTGGTGATAAAGGCTAAGGGTATCACACAGTCATTCATTTCATCTGATCACATCAATTTTGACAGCTTAGCGCTGCTGGTTGAGGGGTACGTGGCTGGAGAAAGGGGAAGATTTTTGCAAACTCAACAGGATGTCATCAAGAGGGATAAAAAAGGTCTCACTCTCGCGAATGTTTCATTTGTGAAAAGGTTTCGTGTGATTTTTGATAAGCGGAGGTTATTTGCTGACGGCTGTACAGAACCATTTGGGTATTAAAAATGGAAACTGATTTTGACGCTAGACTAAAGTCTCCATTCAGTGTACAAATTGCTGGTCCGTCAGGCTGTGGAAAAACCTTTTTTGTAAAAAGTATTTTGGAAAATTGTATGCAATGTTTAACTGAAATGCCAAAAAACATTGTGTGGTTTTTTACATCTTATCAACCTATGTATGATGATCTTTGTAATAAAAGTATTCGATTCGTTCAAGGTCTCCCGCTTTCATTCGAGGATGATGATTTATTTCCATCGGGTCAAAACCACTTGGTGATCTTGGATGACATGATGTCTCAAACGTCCAGCCATCCTGGAGTGCTAAAATTATTTACCCAGCTGAGACATCACAGAAATATGAGCGTCATTTTAATCACTCAAAATGTTTTTCATCAAGGAAAACATAGTCGTTCCATCAGCTTAAACACCAATTATTTGATTTTGTTTAAAAACCCTCGAGACAAATTGCAAATTAATGTTTTAGCAAATCAAATATATCCTAACCAAAAAAGATATTTCATGGAGAGTTTTCAAGACGCTACGTCAGAACCGTACGGTTATTTAATTGTGGATTTAAAAGCGGAAACGCCAGACTCTTTCCGTCTCCGTACGGGTTTACTTCCGGATCAACTCACCGCGGTGTATTTGTCTAAAACAGAGCCATGTCAGCCCGTATAAAACGCAACGCCAAGATTCTACGTGCTTTGTCACGTATGAAACCTCGCCAACGTCAGGAGTTTTTAAAAGGGTGCTCCGATGACGTTCTGAAGGCTTTATGCGAAATAGCTTTAAACGTGATCAAAGGAAATATACGTCTATCGCCGCGACAATTTCGAAAGTTGTCTAAAAGCAAAGAATTGCTCAGACAGTTGACTCATAACAAAACTAGCCTTTTTAAAAAAAAGAAGCTTTTAGTCGGTCAGAAAGGCGGATTTCTACCCATACTCTTAGCAGCCGCTGCGCCTCTGATCGGCGAACTGATAGGTGGCTTAATAAGGAAATAAACGATGGCTTCTCAAAAAATGTTTATGGTGACCCCCCAACAATTACGTCAGCTTGTTAAACCTACGATACGGGACGTGGCTGAAGAGAATCTTGACTCTGAAATGAAATTAATTATGCAGGAGACGGGATTAACGCCGTATGAGAAAATTAAAAAATACAATGCGCTGTTACAGCGTTATCTGAAGTTGATGAGAGCCGGTCTACACGAAAGTGCACCTCCCACTGAACCGCCCACTGTGACGGCTGAGCCTACGTCAGCTGTAGAAACAGCAGCTGACACACTCATTAATGAAACGCTACAGAATCTTCCTGTACGCGGAAGAAAAAACGCCGAGTACCTGCTGAAAATGACACGATTAAACTGGACTCCGACGGGGGAATTTAAATATAAAGGCGATGTGCAGAAAGGATCGCACATCCTTGACTTGATTAAAAGCATCAGCAACCCGTTAAAAAAACATACACAATCAGAACCGACGGGTTGGACTCCTTTCCTAAAAACTCTAGTAGAAAAAAATGTGCCCTTATCTATCGTGTCCAATCCGCTAGCGAAACGTCAGATTACGCAACTCAGGAACGGAGGGGTTGTACTTCCGGATTCTGAAGACGTTTTGAAGAAAAAAAAAAGAAAAAACCGAGGAGAAATATCATTTTATCACCAAGCTGGAGCGATGTCCCCACTTTGAAGAAATGGATCAGCTTAACACCTTAACTCTCTTGTTTGTTCAATAAAACTTTATTCAAAACAAATTTCACAGTCCGTGACATTCTTTAAACATTTCAAGAGTACAATTCACCTGTGTGTAGTAAACATCATGACGTTTGATGCAATTTGAAAATTTTTTAACAAAATGATAAACCATAGCATCATTTTTATCTACATTTTTATGATATTTAGACATAATTTGTGTCAGAGAAAGTCCACAAGCCTTATGACACAGGAAAAAAACACAATGCTGGCCACAACGGTCGGATGCAAAACTCTGTAGCTGACGATCCTGATATTGTATTCGTGAACAACGTTCTGTTAGAAAATTCAGGATGTTTTCAGGGTAATATTTAAATTCAGGCGATAGACCGTAAGAGTCAAAAAATGTCCCGAGGCCATTTTGTTCCACAGCTAGCGCCAACCAGTGTTCACCGGGTAAATGGACAGGATGAGTGTTTACCACAAAGTAGGCCGGTAGTCGAATGTTTTTTGGGACGGTAGACAGCTGATCAGACGCGTACACGCCACCAAAATAATCTCCCAGCAGGTTCGATAATATCCCGTCCAATTCGTGATTATCCATTAATAATAATCCACCAATACCTCTCTCTTTGAGTTTATCTCCAGAATGGAGTCGTAACACGCATACACAATGAGTGTAGCCGTGGCTCTCAGAGGTTCTCCAAAGCGCATCTCCATCCTCAGGTTGCCGGTGGAAACGGTTGAAAGCGCCTCCGAGTCATCCGCTGTGTTCAGATTAAAGGCAAAGAGTGTATACCCCTGTTGATATTCCAACCTATTAATCGATAGAGGCAAATCTTTCAATTGTCTTGAAGTGGCTGTAAACAGATTATAAAATTCTCTGACCGATGTTCCCTGGTAAAAAGTAGGTTGAAAGGCTTTCGATGGAATCTGTTTTCCGTCTCTGGACAACGCCAGATATTCCACATTCATGTGGCGAAAATTAAAAGGCGAAAGATCTCGACGTCCTGTGTAAGCTTCGTGATCCACTAATCCTAAAACGATATATTTAGGAATGGCGCCGAGAAAGAGGTTCTCCAGATTACATATCCTCGAATTTTGTGGAATGGAATAAGTTTTGACGGTCACGCGTGAGAGCGGGTACATGGCGTTTGCTTTTAGTAAAGCAGACTCGTGACCCAAACGTACGGCGGGTGAAATATTAACTTTCTTCACAAAAAGCGATGCACCCAGGAGTTTCAGCTTGTAGGTGGAATCACGCGCCCCCATCAGACAAAACGCATCACACGCGCGTGTCAGTTTAATTCTGAGATCGACGGAATTTAAAAGAAGTCTTTCACAGAAAAATATATCAGAATGCAGGGGTCCTATCAGATCCACTTCTCTGGAGTTTTCTGTAAAAGTCGCTCGTTGATTAAGGCCTTGAAAATATATATCTCTCATATAAGCTCTTTCATATATTATTATAAGCTCTTTTATATGATTAAATATGTATCTCTCACTTTTGCCCCTTATATATTATCATAAATACATTATTATATGCCTTTTCATGGAATCTTGTTATAATATCAAAGACCTCTCTGTGCCTTTTCTGCTCAAGCTGAACAGCTGCATAAGGGAGTGAAAGCGTTCCTTCCTTCAGTTCCTCAATACAAGAACAACTGTCTTTGTTAGCAAAGGATGTTGCAGGATGTGTCCTGATCATCTCAAGGTTGCATGTCCTTGGGATGAATTGGTCTTTCATTAACAAGGCTATTAGCTGACGTGCGTCTGCAGGTGCAGATGGCAGAATTACGTGTGTGTATGGCAAACTACGTATGTAACATTCCTGTAATCTTCAATAAAAATCAGCCGTTTTCAGCAGAACGGCGAGAGTCTGTCCGAAGCATCTGGCAAGAGCAGGTCGCGGGACTTGCTGCAGAGACTCTCCCCCTCATGAGCGGCGAAACAGTGAATGGACTTCTGATCATTTGTCTCCTCGTTCTGTCAACTTAAAAGGTGTTTAACTCCATCTACTCCGTACCCGTGCTTGGTCTAACGGAAGAGAGACCAACAAATTTGGCGTCACGAACAGGATTTTTTCTTTTTGAAGAAAAAGGAGTTTTTGGAGGACAATTTGACCAACCGACCCAGTGAACGATCTTGGCACAGAACACCGCGGTGGAAAACAAGGTGAGCAGAACCTTATTTTCTAAAATCTGCTCATTGGATTTATCCAAAGCTTTTTGTGTCCGGAATCATAGTAGCTGTGGTCCTAAAATAATAGTTGGAGAAGAAAGTGGAGACAAGTGCAGAAAGAATAAGAGATTTTTTGTAATGGTTTAATGGTGAAATGAAATGAGGATTTTTCTAATGGTTTAATGAGTAAATGAGAAAAGGAAATAGTACAGATGAAGGGATGGTGACCCAGGGCTGAGGAGCCCTAAAGTTCCATTTCCAGGTCGTGGCTGACCACACTATTTGCTGACGAGCGGATAGAATATATAACGAGGTTATATAAAGCTTGGCTGGATCCATAGGTGTGGGAACCCTAAAAGTCCACAGGTCAAGGACCTGGTTTTTTGTGTTAAGGGAAGGGGAGGCTAAAAGATAGCTCCCTGGATTTTAAGGTCGAGGACCTTTTGCATGAAATGAGAAAAATGTTCTGAGGTAACTGTTTTTGCATAAGATGATAAATGTTTTGACTGCTTCTGTGTGAAGAGAGCAGTGCTTTTGGCTATTTCTGCGTGCTTTTGGCTGTTTTTGCATAAAATGAGCAATGTTTAAATATGACAAGCAGCCCAGTTGAAGCCACGAGAAATAAGGTTTTATTGAGAAAGTCAGCGGAAGAGGCGATGAAGAAAAAAGGGGTAGATGTTAACAGTAGAGGTAACTGGAGAAAGATTTGGGAAGTGAAGGCTGCAGAATCGAGAGAAAAAAGGCACAGCTGTAGACAAGCTTCACTGTGTGTGTAAGCTGAGTTCAGCCTGTGTGTGTGAGGCGCAGCAAGAGGCTGCTTACGGCTCTGGATTGAAAGTGCAGCACTAGGAGAGTGCAGAATGCAGAGCAGAGTTTTGGGAGCTCCGTGTGTGTGTGTGTGTGAGTGTACAGCGCTGGGGGTGTGTGTGAAGGCCTGATGCGGTACCAGAAAATAAATAAATAAGATAAATAAGAGCTTTAAAAAGTTGCAACTCGTATATGTAAATTACACTGCAGTGCTAAAATTAATGTTTGGAGCTACGCAAAATTCAAATTCTGCAACCCTGTTCTGATCAGTCTTTGAACAGAACACCATAAGTTAATAAATAAAAGGTTTTTAAAGTAACATATGCGTATGTATATGTGTATACATATATACATATGTAGTGTAGAAGCGTGATAATCATTTGTGTGTGGGGCAGCATGTGAGTGACCCCGATCTGGGGGTTAAGTGACCTGGAGATGAAAAAAGGGAAAAAACCACCAAGAAACGCAAGTAAGGATGTAAATGACAGCTTTATTTTAGAAATATAGTCATATAGCTGCTAAACAGTAAAATCAAAACAGATCTGCAGAAAATAAATATATAAACTATTCCTCAGAGCGCTCTCAAAAAAAAAAAATTGCAATTGGATTTGCTCTAATGTTACATAAGGCCTGCTTAAAAGCATAGTAAGCATTAAATTCTGAAAATAACCAGTGCAGTGTTAAATAAATTCTGTGCTTAAAATATTATATATATATAGAGAGAGAATAAATAAGTGACGAACTGACTTACCTTAAAAAAAAATAATAATAATAATAAAAAGAGACTGTGACAAACAAAGAATGTCTCTGTGCCTTGTGAATGAGTGAATGTGTGTCTTCTTGCATGAGCTGCTTTCGCTGGATCTTCTGAATGACTCAGTTTTTAATAGAGGGAGCAGCTGCTTGAGAAACAGGGTGCGGTCCATGTTTTTACTAGACGGTTATTTAGTTCGAGAGACTGTGGAAACAATAGAAAAAGAATTTATCGTTAGTGTGAGGACAAGAAAATCCTTTAAAATACAAAAGTTGTATGGTCGTGGTTATAAAGGAAGTATTTTGTCTGATTATGGGCCGTGGAGTCAGCTGGACTCCCTCGCTCTCACAGTTTTCCTGTGTAACATGCAGTTTTAAGCAATTTGTGACTTTAGAAAGGATATTTTTCGGTGTTTTGGACGTACCTTAAGGCTTCTGGTTAGGGTATTCAGGAGATCCTTCCTCTCGGGCAGATCTAGTGAGAATGACTGGAGTTTCAGCCTGGGGACCTGACTCCACCCACTTTTACACACAGGAGTCCCGCAGTCTAAAAATAGCACAGGGTACTGCGAAAAGCAGCTCTGAACCTCTCAGGATCATCTTTATGAAAACCATAAAATTAACAAATAATCAGTCAGGAAATAAAATATTTGTTAAATCTTGCTATAAAACAAAATCCAATAATTGTCTTGCCTCAACTTTAAGAACCATTAACGTTAATGGCTGGATTTTGGGACGCTGAATAATGAAAAAACAGATAAACTAAGTATTATTTCCTGTAACCTGGCTAGAAACTGTACTAGGCTGTTTTGAGTTAAAAACTGGTAGTTATTTTCCCAAAATAAAATAGATAAATAAAAAATGAAAGGAGGGATCTTGCATTTGGGATAGATTGTGCCTAAAGTTTAAAACCTGTGTAGAACCGATTTGACGATTCAGAAAAATTGTGCATAGGAAGTAGTCTAGATTTACCTTTGAGTCAATAAAGTCGACTAAATATTAGAAACCATCGTTGATTTTGATTTGTAAAAGAGAAAGTTCTGTCCTTTCAACTCAATCAACATATTTAAGGGAAACGTTTGCTGTGCATTGTGGAGGCATGAACTTTACTGGGTGGGCCTGTCACAACCAGCTGCAAAGAATGTTTGGGTCTGACTTCTATACAAAGAGAACCTGGAAGCCCTCACCAAAAACTGTGACTTATAACATCAAGACGGGGAGCACTACAAGATGGACAAAGAGGCAGAAACTTATTTGCCCTGCTGCTGATGAAACAAAGTACAAAAGGGGGAGCATGTGTGCTAACATGTGAACTTTAATCAATGACGGTGGTCATCCTGGACTTACAAAGAGAGGCTCAAAAGAGACTGTTTCCTATGGTTACACCCAGTAAAAGAGTGCTTGCTGCAGTCAGGTAATGAACAAGGCTTTTTGGCAACAACCAGTTGAATTGATGAAATGTCAGAACTGTGGAAAATTTACTAAACTACTGTAGAACATAGTTAACTGAGAAAGTTAGCCTAAAAAAAAGATAATAATAATATCAATAAATAAATAAATAATAGGATTAGTAACCTGGATTTCAGCCCAACTCACCATTGGACGTCAATATAATCTTTATTGTCTTAGGATTCTCAGCTGCAGCGGACATGCAGTAAAGCCTTATTTTCTTTTCAAAAAGTCATTCATCGGCGTCATCACTTATCTTCATTAGTTAAGGAAACGGTGTCTATTTATAAGTCTAGGAGAACGCTTTAGGCTTCAACAGTTCTCTCCTTCGAGCAAACATGCGCAAATTTCCGGATAGTTTATAGTAACGTTCCATCCCATTCCATTCATTGCATAAAAATAAACATTAAATGAATAATTTGGCATCCAGCTGACTAAATGATTCATGGAACATCTCATCCGAGACAACAGTGTTGTTTCAGCTCCGTTGAGTTTCCCAACAGATCTAGCCAAACCTAGCTGATCCTATATTTTTCTATCAGCTGTAAGTTCTAACGTAGAAAATAATGTCACAAAAATATTGAATAATTGTACCCCTCATTCGATAAAAATTATGTTCACATTTTTATCTTGTGAAATCTTTAACATAATATTTTTAAATGGCCGTTTTGACGACAATTGGCTAAAAAGTCTTTAAGATTATCATCACAGGATGGCATGATAAATAAGTAAATAACATAAATAAATAAATAGACAAAAATAAGAGAGAAAAAGCAAAATTAATTAAATGAAACGTAATAGTGATAAAACGTTAAATTGATCTAAAATCTGTCATTCAGCGCCACTGGAAAAAGGAAGAGGATAGGGGAGTATTTCTTAGCACAAATCACGTTATTGATTTAGCAATGCAGCTTAATTTCAGATGCTTTAAGGATGATACTAACTTGTGTTATAGATGGAGGAGTAGCACAGAAACACTTCTAGATGAGGAGATAAGGAAAAAAACTGCTGATTACCAATACTATGCACAAACAAACCTGTAACTGCAGTTTCGTTATTTATGAATTAACCTTAAGTAGTGAATTAATTCTTAGGATTTCTTGTGCGAGTAGTGTTCTTAAAAAAGAAAGAAAGAAAGAAAGAAAGAAGGTAAGAAAGACAGGTAGTTTAGGTAAGGGACAACCTGAAACTATTTGGTTGAATTGATAGTAAAAGTGGTTGTCCTAATTTCTAATTGGAGAGATCACACCGCAACATGAGTTTAGAACGGCAGTTATGGGAAGTTTTGTTGGATTAATTTGATTACACGCTTTAGGTCTTATTTTTTTTCTTTCCACTGATTTAGCGTTAGGTTAAGTGTTTTCACACTTTCGCTTCAGTCTGACATTTGCTTGGTGTGTGAGGGCACAGAGACGTGTATGGACCGTGTGTTTGACTGTGTTTGTCTTGTTTGTTTGTTTATTTATCTATATGGGCGTGGCTGAGCCTTGAGAAACATCAACAAAGCCATTGGGCTATTCTGAGTAAATTGACCAATTCAACTTCAGGATCCTGAAACAATTTGGCTATAACCTCTAATTGATGAAGGACATTTTAAGTATTCATTATACAAGGCTTCCTCTCCAGTGTTGCCGGAACTGTTATAAAACCCATGCATGGTTGTATATTTTAGTTTGATCATTTATACTCATTGAATTATTGTTGTTTGCTTTGTGTTTTAATTTCTTTGTAATTTTTCTCTGTGACACAGGTGGAGATGCTGGTGGCGAAGTGGATCCCACTCATTTCTTTCTCCCACACACATTCTTACTCTCTCCCTATCTCTCTGTGTGTGTATGTGCATGTGTATGTGTTTGTGTGTCTGTGTGTGTCCATGTCGTGATGTCACTATACCTTTAATTGCGCTTGCTGTTCGTAACTGTATGTATCTGATGTTGAAGGTATCAGAGGCTAGGGTCAGTAAGAGCTAGGACATTTTTGTGCATAACCTCTAATCCCTAGGCGATCGGTCCGGGGAACTTCTGGTCCGGCCGGAGTGTGAGCCTTCCTACCAACTATCTGCCGAGATCAAGGACTGCACAAGTCGAGAAAGCCTTCATTGGACCAAAACTACACACACGAAGAGGCTTCGCCTTCGGTGCCAGGCGTCTGGGTCCTGCTAAAAGTCACCAAAAGGAAGTGGACGGAACCAAGGTGGACCGGGCCATACAGGATCACGGAGAGGACATCACACGCTGTCCGGCTGGACGGGAGGAGCCTAACCTGGAAGAGAAGCAGCTGACATCTGCCTAACCAGAAAAAGGATCCAAAAGCCAGGAAGAGAAGTAGCTGACTACAGTAGCATGCCAAGCTGCCACCACATCCTGCAGGACGAGAATCTTGACATCATCACCCCCTGCAGCTGCCTGGAGCCAGTGAAGGGTCCTCAACAGGGGGAAGAAGTAACCACCCTATGAACATTCTACAAGGGTTGTATTTAACACCCTCATTTATTTTACAAGGGTAATATTTTACACCCTCCACCTGCTGACCCAATTATCCAGATGCCCTTGTTACTAGCCAATCCTAAAATCTATTTGGGAGGGGAACCCTCTGATGAAAGTGATGACTCTCATGATGAAGAAGATGTTGTTAGAGTGTGAGAATATTGAGTGATTTCTGTAACAATCCCTTAAACTGTTTTTTGTCTATGAGTTTTTTGATTGTGTTGTTTTTATTTCTTTTGATCATTGATGTCCTAGGCATGCACACTCTATGCCAACAGGTGTTCGCCCCAAAATTGAGATATGACAAATGGGGGGACATGGGGGAATTTTCCCTATAAACATATGATAATTAGGGTTTTTCGCCCTCATATGGAGTTGCATGCGATCCATACATGTTGTAACATGTTCAGTTGAAAGTATGATCATGTTTTTTGTATTAGTTTACTGCTAGAAAGATGAGTAAATGTAATCTGATTGGTTGTTTGTATTGGTATTTTAAAAAAAACTTTGCTTATTGGATTCTTTTTGATGGAATTTGGTGTTATTGTTTTGATTTCTTATATCTTTATTGAACTCTTAAAAGAGTTCAAAAGGGGGATTGAAAATATATATCTCTCATATAAGCTCTTTCATATATTATTATAAGCTCTTTTATATGATTAAATATGTATCTCTCACTTTTGCCCCTTATATATTATCATAAATACATTATTATATGCCTTTTCATGGAATCTTGTTATAATATCAAAGACCTCTCTGTGCCTTTTCTGCTCAAGCTGAACAGCTGCATAAGGGAGTGAAAGCGTTCCTTCCTTCAGTTCCTCAATACAAGAACAACTGTCTTTGTTAGCAAAGGATGTTGCAGGATGTGTCCTGATCATCTCAAGGTTGCATGTCCTTGGGATGAATTGGTCTTTCATTAACAAGGCTATTAGCTGACGTGCGTCTGCAGGTGCAGATGGCAGAATTACGTGTGTGTATGGCAAACTACGTATGTAACATTCCTGTAATCTTCAATAAAAATCAGCCGTTTTCAGCAGAACGGCGAGAGTCTGTCCGAAGCATCTGGCAAGAGCAGGTCGCGGGACTTGCTGCAGAGACTCTCCCCCTCATGAGCGGCGAAACAGTGAATGGACTTCTGATCATTTGTCTCCTCGTTCTGTCAACTTAAAAGGTGTTTAACTCCATCTACTCCGTACCCGTGCTTGGTCTAACGGAAGAGAGACCAACAGCCTAAATTGCGTCCGTTAATTACAACGGTGGAATCGTGCGCGCCTGCGGTGTCTTTGAAGAACAATCCCGCGCTGAATTGAGAATTCAAACTCGCTTCAGAAAAGTTCAGCAGGGTTTCGATGATCGCTCTGTAGGGGTGCGTGGCGCTGGACTGTGAAATCAGACGATCGCCGAGAACCACGTCACATTGTGAGAAAATCGTGTTTAACGGGTAATTAATCAGACCGGTGGCAGCACCATCATCTAGCGGGCTCCCGTCATCGTTTGTAATTTTCACCCGCAAAAATAGAAGAGTGTCGTTTAAATCCAAATATTTTTCTCCATCTCCGGGGACAAAAAATTCTACAGGCCCGCCGTCCGTCAGGGCCGCTATGGGTAAAATTTCGCTGTAGATCTTATCTTCGATAGACAACTGAGTCATGGGTACGGTGAAGAGATCCAGTTCACTCAGCGTACATTCTGACGATTTGCTGTGGAGCAGTGACATGATTAAAAAATATCAGAGCCCGTCTGGCGAGACTTCTTCCTCTTTTGCTTGCGTTTTGTAACTGGAGGTTTGATGCGTCGGTCGCTTCGTGATGTAGATGTCTTTAAACGCCTGCCGGGGGGTCTTTTGCGAACACGCCTCGACAGAACCATGAGGCCTGACCCCTCTTGGGCATTAGGGTCATTGATTTTACCGACGGCTCTCGTCAACACATCTGACACGATTCCTGTAGCGGCCTTTTTGAGATGCGGTTTAGCCAGAGCAAATCCTTTTTTAACAAAAGGTGATATGAATCGAAACAGTCTTGAAAATATCGATCCAAAGCCACGTCCGTACATATAAGGAACACCGCTAAAACCTGGTAAACCATGACCGGCCTGAGTGACGTAATAACTGATAAAACGGTTGGGATCGTTTCTCTGCAGGTGATAAATCATGTCTGCAAGACGTACGAGTGTAACTGACTCTCTCGCCCTGTTTCACGAGCGTTATATTATTGTATTTCTCTGATGTGCGGGCCTGAAATGAAGCCTCACCGTTGTTTTTCCGTATAAGAAGTGAATCGGCTCATTCTGATCAGATTTTATTTCGATATGAATGCTTTCTATATGATTCGTAGAAACGCTGATGTAATCCACAGGATTAAACACATGAGTGACCGTGTGACCGAAGGTCCCTTCAACTTTCACCGTACGTAATAAAGGCGCAAAGACGTCCCCGACCAACTGCTCGGTCACGACATCCGTGTAGCAGTAAAATTGATATAGACCGCCTGTTAAATCGGGTGGGTGAGGCGCCGATTTGATAGGTTCATCGAAGCCTGAAGTACCTTCAGGCGTCAACCACTCACCCGCGTTGAAACCTAACAGATAGGCCAGAGGCGCTAAAAATCTAAATTCTATTTCATCACCGATCTGATATTTGAGAATGGGGTCGGGGAATCTGTGAATGAGATAGAAATCAGGATCAATCTTTCTCATAGCAGTCTCACATTCCATTCTAAGTGTTTGGATAGCTTTATAATATCCGGGAGTAATCGGAGCTCTGTTGATTTTCTTAGGTTCTTTCACTCGTCGCCATTCAACAAACGCACGATCGTTCGGTAAATTAAACCACGAGTGTACGTAAGTGATTTCAGACAGTCCCACTTGCCACCTGCCATTGAGATTGATGTGACGGGCTAGATCGGTTCTGTAACTGGCAATCGTGTTATTTTTAAACACCTCGTTACTGGCGTTAGAGGGCAATGTGATATAAAAACCCTCCTCTTGTCTCAGATCCATTTTTTTATTGTATCTGTTTTTTAAACGTCGTGCAGGTCTGAGGCTTTAATCCAACTGGAAAATTTTTGAGGCCATCCAAGCCATTTAACAAACACTTGCTTCTGGCCTCTGTAAGTTCTGCGCTTTAAAATTTTTTCAACGTGGAAGGATCGTTCGGTCGATAAGTTTACTTTCTGCAATTCGGGTTCATAAAATGACCCTTCAATTTTTTCCCCATCAAAATCTTTGAGTTTATAAACCGGCGGTGCTCGATGAAGACACTGGTCTACTGTGAACAGCTCGTGCGTGAAACTCTGCTCATATTTTTTATCAAAAACACCTCTGAGTTTGGAAATTCTCACAACGTCACCCCTGTTAAACTTCATTTTCTTTGCAGGCTTCGGTGCGGTGGTCCCGTAAAGGTTGCGAAACACTTGCCATTGATTTTCCGTGTTAACTTCAAAGGGGGCCATTTTGATAGAAGTGTGGTAGCTATGATTATAACCTTTCACCAAATCTTGAATTACATCTATGTAGCGATGGGTGTTTTTGGCTGTGAAATATCTCCACATTCTACCTTTTAGAGTCCTGTTAAATCTCTCCACAACGCTGGCCTTTACGCTGCTGGCTGTGGCAAAATGCACAATTTCGTGTTTCTTCATGAGGGCTTCAAATTTCTTATTAAAAAATTCTTTACCGGAATCCGTTTGCAATTTTTTAGGGACACCGCTGTCTTTCAAAACTGAAGCAAAAGCTTCTGTAACATCTTTCCCCGATTTGTTTTTCAGGGCTCGTACATAGGCTTTCTTTGAAAATACATCTATGACGGTTAATAGGTAATTGAAGCCGTCGTTTGATTTTGACAAGGCCTGCATGTCGCATAAGTCAGCTTGAAACTGTTTTAGCGGCCCTGAGACAAAAACCTTATTTCTCGGAAAATGAACTCTTGCAGGTTTGTGAAGTGTATAGGCGTCTTGTTCTGAGAGAAAATCGCGAGCCTTATCCGATGAAACTTTCTCCCCAATATCTTGTTGTAAACCGGTTCTAAACCTTTCCACACCACCGTAACTACCCTGATGTTCTGGTGTAAAATAAACCTTTTTCATCACCTCCTCCATCTCTGATGAATGGTTGGCAAAAATGATGCATATTTGTTTTCATTAGTTCTTTTTATTTCATAAATTGTACACACAATCTAATCATACTGTAAAAACAGCAGTCATCAAATATAATCACACAGTCTAATCATACTGTAAAAAACAGCAGTCGTCAAATATAATGAATAAAATCATACCGTAAAAAACAGCCGTCAAATATAATCTAAACACTAGTCAGAACTAAAAACAGTCGTCAAATATAATGAATAAAATCACACAGTCTAATCAGAACTAAAATCTAATGACGCTACCGTCAGAGCTAAAATCTAATCATACTGTCGTCAAATATAATAATAAAGTTGTAGAAGAGACCCTCCGCAGCTCGCTCACTCCATCACCACCCCGGACAGCGCGTCCAGGTCAGCTTTGGACAGGCGATCGTACACCGGAAAAATGTCTTTGTGAATGGGCATCACAGCCCTGAATCCGTGCAGCTGCGTCACAGCCATGGTGAACAGAATCTCAGTGTCCAGAGGCTGGAAGCCGTGCAGACTGAGAAAACTTTGAAGAGCCGGGATCAGTTTAGGTGTTAAAACCCTGCGAATAATGTCCGTAAAGTGAAAATCGTAAAATAATTCATTTTCAGCTACGTAAAGACATTCGTGTTGCCGTTGACTGGGGTGATCGATCTTGCATCCGTGGCAGATGGTTGGTAAGTGAGCTTTGATCGCCATGTTGACCAAGTGAAGAAGACCCATTTTCACACGGTCTACATTGTCTTCTGAAAACACCCAGTCAGGCAGACGGTGAGGCTCCTCATCGGTGCTCTGGATGTCGAGGGGTTGCACATCCTCCTCCTCCTCATGACCTGGCGGCGGCTCAGGGTTTGATGTCACCAAAGGTGGATCAGCCCCATCGACCCAGGGCCTGAATGGTACGTTCTCCGGAACCTCCATGATGGTGGGGAGTCGTGGTAGGTTATCCTCTGGAAAACACGATGGTGCCGATGCGGGCCTCGGACTGCCGTTGTATCTCGGCGGTGGTGGTGATGGTAGCGATCTGGACCTCGGACTGGTGTTGTATCTCGGTGGTGATGAATCCGTTAGTACCCAGCTCGGTGGTGGGCTCCAAAGGTCTTTAAGGGTCGTCTGATTGTAGAACCCCGTCATGCTGAAGCCTAGATCGTCTGGATGAAATGGTTTCTAACTGTAAGCTCTTTATAACTAGTGCTGAGTGGGGGGGCGTGGTATGATGATGCAACCTCCTCCTCCTCCTCCTCCTCCTCCTCCTCCTCCTCCTAAGGCAGGTCTTAGAACTCCAGCTTTTGTCGCACTGTCAGAATGTCGTTCCAACAGCGGCTGGTACGAAAAAATGAAGTAATACGATCCTCCACTTCATTTATTTTTTCACACCAGGCTTCGAAAGGTACAACCTGTAGAAGGCGGTAAATTCCGCATACAGAATGCACATTCTCCAGCACAAAAAAGAGCTCAAATCCTCTCACACGGACCGAGGCCTTGAACATCCACTCTCCATCAGCATCCTCTTCCCCCTCCCATGAAGCGCTGAATGCTGTCACAGCGTTCTGGATTTCATCCAACGTTGGAAGAGCTTGCGGCCCGCTGCGATTGACAGGCGGACGAGGTCTCTCAGGATCATCTCTGTGCACCTTGCGTGGAACAGCCAGCCTGAGCACAGCCCAATCGTTGTAGGAGAGAACCGCTGGTGAGTTTGATAAATAGGATTTAAGAGGTTCGCCCTCAGCCACATCTTGGATTAAACACAGTTCCTTAGTGTCGTAGCTGAACCGGTACCCAAAACTACCGGTATAGCCGTAAGGTTCCAGCTGCCATATTTGCTCCAAGATCTCTTTACCGCCGAAAGGAGGAACCTGCACTCTGCAGATGTAAAATGTAGATTTGCGGGGGGCACCAATTCCAGCCGGCATCTGATGTATAGCGATGGATTTTTCACAAAGCATGGTTTTTGACAGCGGCGTATCCACGCTCTCTTCTTTCACTTTTTGAGTTGAAGTTGAAGCGTCGGATGTAGTAGACACTTCTTCAGCGCGGCTTGGTGCTTCATTCAGCTCCTCGTGGTTCATCATTTTTTCTTAGAGCTCGGCTTTTCACCATTCGGACAGATCTGAGCTTTTAAAGAGTTAAACACAATAGGATTACACTCAGAAGGGAGGGGCTGTGGGAACCGATGGGCTATCACAAAAAAGAAACCACACACCATTACACACATTAGCCTATGACGTGGGGGATCATGGACGTTCAACAATACGCCATTGATGATGCGGCGTGGGGGGTCTAAGCCATCTGGACGCTCAACAATACACATGTCCATTTGATTAATGATAGGAAGGGGGGGGCAAGGTCAAGGGTCAAATGAACAATAGGAATGAAAGGTCAAAGAACAATAGACCTGTCAAAATGTTTGACGAAAGGTGTCTTATAATCCTCTCTCACAGTGCCAAAGCGACCAGTACCTGGTTTAACCCTCCCACTGTCCTAATGGGTGTGACCCCATGAGGAAAGTTGACCATTGAGCAGGGTTGATGGTTTATCCCTTGGGTCCATGTGGCAGGGGTGAGGAGTGGGCACAACCTCACCCCTGCCACGTGTACCTCAAGGGATAAACCATCAGTCCTGCTCAATGGTCAACTTTCCTCAAGGGGTCACCCATAAAGACAGTGGGAGGGTTAAGGACCATGGTAACCCTGCCAAAGTAGCCCCAACTAAACATTGAGTGCTGTACGTGTTCATACTTTTCAGTTGGCCAACATTTCAAAAACAATTTTTTTCCGCTGCTCTTAATTGATATTGTGATTTTCTGAGATGCTGAATTTGTGATTTTGTTGTTGTGTGTTGTTCCACAGATGTGGAATGACCTACCAAGCACTACTAGAACACGGGATGTCCTTGCTGATTTTCAAGAAACTCCTGAAGACCCAGCCTTCAGAGAGCATCTTCTAAACTAGGACTCTCCCTGCACCTGTCCCCCACTCTACTGTCCACACCTTGTTCACTTCCCTTTATGACTCATTCTGCTGCCTCACTGCCACCTAGGACTCAACTTCAACTCAACTCAACTTTATTTATAAATCGCGCCTTACAGGCAAAAAGATGCCACCAAGGCGCTACACTGATCAAATAAAAACATAAAACAGTAAGTCCAGAAAATAAAACATTGCATCACACAATACAGATAAAACTACAGTGAGTAAAATCGCTATAAGTAAAACAATAAAACTAGTTAGAGAGGTTAAAAGACAGGTCATAAAAATATGTTTTTAGCCTTGCCTTAAAAACCGCAACAGAGTTAGAGGCCCTTATGCTGAGAGGAATCTTATTCCAAAGCTTAGGACCTACCACAGCAAAGGCCCTATCACCACGCGTCTTTAGGCGCGTTCTTGGGACCGAGAGGAGCATGAAGTTCTCCGAGCGGAGTGACCATGAAGGGGTGTATGGTTGAAGTAGTGACACCAAGTAAGGAGGGGCTAAACCATTTAACGTTTTAAAAACTAGTAAAAGTATTTTAAAATGAATCCTAACATCAACGGGCAGCCAGTGAAGCGCAGCCAGGACAGGAGTTATGTGGTCAAACTTGCGCCTGCCCTCTAAAAATCTGGCAGCAGCATTCTGGACCATTTGCAACCTGGCTATTGAGCCCTTGCTCACACCGAATAGAACAGAGTTGCAGTAGTCCAATCGCACCGTAATAAAAGCATGGACCACCGTCTCAAGATCATGACGTGACAGAAATGGTTTGATCTTTGCCAGCCGACGAAGGTGGAAAAGGAGGAGGAGATCACTCCATTGATATGGGTATCAAAACTAAGGGCGCTATCCAGTTTAACACCAAGATTAGTCACCGATGTAGACAGCTGGCCATTAAATGACCCACAGTCAGTTAGGGAAGAGTCACAATGTATGCTTGGAGCAAACAATATAGCCTCTGTTTTCTGATCATTTAGGCTCAGAAAATTTTCAGTCATCCAGGTCTTGATCTCCCTCAAACAGTTTGTAAGAATGGAAATAGAGAGACCACTTGACGTGTTCAGAGGACTGACTGATTAGGGTTTGTTGTTAGCCTCAAAGGCAACCTGCTGGCTTCATTATCACTTGTTAGTCGCTTTGGACAAAAGCATCTGCTAAATACATAAACATTTTCATTAGTTGTCCGTTATAATCATAGAAGTTTATTTGAGACTTTATGAGAATATGAAAAGCTCTAATAAACTAGTCAAACGTGTCTGCTCGTGTACCTTAGAGTAGGATATTTGACTTATAGTGTGGAGGGTGTGGGTTTAAATCTTATGACTGATGTTTTTAAGAAAAAAAAAAGCTAAAAATGATGAGTTGACGTATTCCATCAAATCATCAAGTGTGAATGGTGCTGGTGTCGTAGTGGGATTGTTGGTGTTCATAATTCTCCAACTGGTGAAAATGCTTCTGGACTGGTACCTGGATCACTGAATCTGCTCTAAACAGAGTCGGGGAGGGGGTCTGATTCCCTCACTGGGTTACTAAGAGGTTAATGTGGGGGGGTTGTGCTTACTGAATGGTGCCAAGATGGAATTTTCTTCACGGGGTCAATATAAGCAGCTTGACCAATGATGGAAGAAACTGGCCGGGTTGATCATCTGGCCTCTAAGTTACATGGCCAAGTAAAGAAGAAGTAAGTTGACCAATACAAGTTAGCCACATTAGTAACTTGGGCCATAAATAAATGGTGACAACCCAAATGTGAAGTGTTATATTTAATCCCTATACATTTATTTCTCCTTTGTAACATTGCACATTATCATTTTCCAACAGAAGAGACAGATGAGGTTTTTTTTGGTTGGGTCACATGTAAATTATAAAAAAGAAAGCAATCAAATAATAGAAAAAATTCTGCACACGATCACATAGAAAGTTCTACATACTGAATACAACAATGTAACAAGACAATCCATTTTATCTGTACAAATAAATGTTCTCTTTTTTCCACATATTTCACATAATTTTTATGATGTCCAACATGAAGCAGTTGTGCGTGTTTAGAGGTTTCTGAGAGTGAGGATGCATGTCTTCTTTCCTCTCGGGATAAAACACGACTCACTGCTAAACACTAATGTTTCTCCCTCGCATTCAAAGTGATGGTGGCAGACGATATCTATGTTATAGAGCCAACACGTTGCACATTTTTACTGCTGAGTAAACAGATTCAGTTAACATGAACAAACACTCCAGTAAACAGTGACATCAGGGCTGTTTTCTTCTTTTCACCTTTCAAAAAGCACCTTTTGACTAAGCTTGTTTGGGACTAAATGGAAAATTAGAATAAAATGACGCAAATACGCCCAACCTTAGTACATCATTTCTAAAACCAATAAATAGAAATTGGGCAAAGTTTTTTTTTTTTTTTAAAGATTTATCTGATCGTTTGGTTTATTTTTACATGAGGTTGTGTGGAGTGGTCATGATCAGCATAGAGAAATACTCAACCGGGATTTCCACTGGATGCGTAAGCGGCGCGTAACATAATAGACGCATTTCTGCTCAACCTCAGCAGTGCATTCCTTCCCACTGGGAGTGTTTCAGACGTAAATGATCGGCTAAAGCGTTCCACACAACTGGTCCTGCAAAGTCACCGAATCACCAGGGAATTGCACATGATAAGCAAATAAAAAGATGGCAGTATTCTATTATTTTTACCTCTGCCAAGGAGCTGTCAAAAATAATGTTTTCTTTTAGCAACTGGATATCTGCACGCGTCTTTTAATTTGAAAATATCCAGATGTTTTACACTGCTCCCATGTTTGACTTCCTGTCTGGCCTGAATTGCTGCTTAATGCGTTCTGGAAATGTAGAGTGTAAAAAAATAGACCTGAAGGGTAAATTTGTCAGAGTGATGCAACACTTTACTTCTGAGCAATGGAAACAAAGCCAATGACTGTAACGGCAGCTATTGTTTGCGTATTCCGCTTCACAAATGCTTTGCAGACATCTTGCGACACTCATGCATCCGGTGGAGAGCAGCGGTCACGGGGAGCCAGCTAACTGACACAAGGAGCAGAACTCGAACACGTAGAACATGAGTTTATTAGTTTCTGATAGAGTTAACGAGAACCACCCTCATTTAGTGAGGAATTGACCGGGTCTTGGAAAAATAAATGTTATGAATCTAGTCAATGGCTTCAACAGTTTTCTGAGTCAAAGTGTCAGATTACCTTTTACTAGTTGTGTTGCCTATTGCAGGGGTGAGGGTTAGATGCTCTTCTAAAATAAAGCTCAAGTATTATTGTATCTTCATTTATTAATAGTAATAATAGTGGCTTTGTTTTCCATCTAAACAGTTTTGATTGTAGTTGTGTTAGTAGAACGTAAACAATTATTGATAATTCGGACATGAATTTTGCTGCTAAACGTCAAAATCCTGCAGCTGGGAGGGCGTTAGGGTCCAAAAGGTTGGGGGGCTGGGTGGAGAGGTCTTGCGGGCTGGATGTGGCTCGCGAGCCGCCAGTTGGAGTTCACTGACCCATTGCGTCTGTTTTCATCTTGGCTCTGTGGCAGTCAGATGTTCGTGACAGAGTCTGTGTAATACACGTAGGTATTACACAGACTCTGTCGTACGAACATGTTGTTAAATAATCGCGTAAATGTCAAAAACGTCCATCTAAAAAGATTTCTCTAAATGAATCCAGTTTACTTAACTCTGCTGTCTGGTGCTGACTTCTTACAGCTATGCCCCCCCCCCCCCCTTCTCTGATTAAAACAAAATTCAAAACTAATGAATATTTAATTTTGTCTTTTTAGCACTTCTCTGACTTAGTCAAAAGCTGCAAAAAGCAAATCAAGTCCTGGTCCTTAAGCCCAGTTTCAACATGAATGCACACGTCTACATGCATCCTCAACCATCCACACATGTGCACCCCCCCCCCCCCCCCCCCCCCACACACACACACACACACACACAGAAACACACTGTAAAGCACACTGTGTCCGTTTTTGTATCTATACCCAGGAGTCGGGAGAGCCGGTGAACTTGTTTGCCCTGTTTGAAGGCCTCCGCGTCGTAGAGTAGAAATCCACATAGTTGGTGTTGGCTTTGAATCGGAGCGACTGGCTGGCATAGCCGTCTGGTGAGGACGGGGTCAGTTGGACTGGTTCGTCCTCGTAGCGCTCCTCACCGTAACCTTGCGGAGATGACAGGTACATTCTGTAGCTGTTGTAGTTTTTCCTGTCAGGTTCGTCGTAGAATGGCTCTGGATGCTGAGGCAAAATACAAACAGCTTTAATACAGAAATAAACAACTTTTTAATGCATCCCAGTTAGATTTTCTTACATGGGATCTTCTTAGGTCCTCTCCTGACTGGGAGGAGTAAGTCCCAATAAAATATGGAGTTTTCTTCTCCAACCCTAACAATGAAAATGTAAAATAAAGAATATTGTTTTTATTTATTGTTAGCAGCAAACACGAGGGGACTGAGTATACATCCCTGAGTATACATCCCTGAGGGACTCCTCTCCACACACCTGTATACTGCCTTTTCTGTAAACTGTCTCCATAATATGTGTCAAGTTGCATAGATGACTGTGCTCTCTGGTAGTTTGAGCTGTGTCGTCTGATACCGAGCATCGCAGGTGAAGATGTTGCACTTCCACCTGGAGAATTTAGGAACAAAGAAACAGATTTTACCAAAATGAAAAAGGCAGAAACTGCAGAAATCAAAGTTTGGTGAGAATGTCTTGGTGTTTTCGAGTCCTAATTTCCCTCCTAAAAAAACAACTGATTAGAGGTAAACATGCTTCCGGTTTATTGTAATTTGAGACTAAATGGACAGAGCTCACACCTGACTGGATGACGGGGGACATCTGCAGGGGGCTGGTGGGTAGGGTGGGCTGAGAGCGGTAGCGGTCCCGCTCCAGAGTGGAGACGGGGGTGACAAAGTGAGTGTAGTTCCATCCATCCTGTCCACACAGTGAAGGACATTATAAAAGTAAAACTGATGAAAACATGCAGAGGTTTCATTGGTGAAACCAGTTCTCACCTGTTTGTAGAGATTCCTCAGCTCCCTGTAGTGCCACAGTGTGTTCAACACCTGAGCTGCTGCCTTCACCACTTTCATCGAGTACCTGCAACTCAGACCCAATATTTAGTTCAATGGAGCAGCAAAACTGGAGTCAACTCAAAGCCAGAGACCCGTTTCGTACCCTTTCCCTCGTCCTTTGCTGATGTCCACCAGCTTCTCGATGCCTCCGCTGTCGGCTAAAGCTTTGGCGTTCTCCATGTTGCGGCTGGTGACCTCGTGCAGCGTGCAGCAGACCGACGCTACCGTGTCATCGGACAACACAGAGGGACTCCCACCTGGCAGACGGTTCACCAGATCCCGCATGGCGTACTTTCCTACAGGAGCAGAGGCAGCATTCACCTTCTGGATCCTTACGTTCTTTTGGTGCTTTTAGAGCATCTGCCGGTTGTGAGTCTGTTAGGGTTAGTGTCTGATGGTGAACAGTTGTGCGTGTTGAGTGTTTCCAAAAAATGTCTTAAAAAGTGTTCTTGTTTTGTTCACCACAAGGGGGCAACATAGATTCAAAAACTTCTGCCTGAAGTGTGAAGTTGATCTTTTTTACACTTTCACAGGTGAGTTGGGATCTCTCTCTGTGTGTGTGTGTGTGTGTGTGTGTGTGTGTGTGTGTGTGTGTGTGTGTGTGTGTGTGTGTGTGTGTGTGTGTGTGTGTGTGTGTGTGTGTGTACCTATCAGCTCCTTGTTGCGGCCATCCAGTGCCATGTTTCGTAGCGCGGTGGCGACAGAGCAGACGACGCGGTCGTTGTCCATCCTCAGCAGCTCCACCAGGATTGGTAAACCCTTCTCCTTACGAACAGCTGCTCGGATGTAGGCGGAGAACTGTAAACAAACACCAGAGAGGTGTTAAGTTATAGTAGTAGTAGTAGTAGTAGTAGTAGTAGTAGTAGTAGTAGTAGCCTTTATTGCAGACTCACGTTCCAAAAAATACATAAAAAATATACAAAGGTGACGTTAAAAATAAAACGACAAACTCGTTAAAAGAAGAAAAGTATCCTACAAGAGACAATCATACCAGTGCTTCCATAGATTACAGGTGTAGCGTACAGCACTGTATCTGGTATTAGTCAGAGTTAGGATGACACTGTTCATGGACATATTAGGACGGCATATAAATTTATACATAACATTTCTTAAAACAGCTTTCAATGTGCTGACCTTGACAGAAACAAACAGTTCACTAGCACTGGTCCATCTGGGCTTTTTTACCAGAAGTCTTAATGCATCGTTGTAAGCCACCTGCAGTCTCTGGATACTGGCTGCTTTATAGTTCCACCATAAATGTGCTGTGCACAATGTGGTACAGTAAGCTCTAAACGAGTTCAGTTTGACGTTAGCAGAGCAATATCCAAATTTACGACACAGTACATTAGCTTGTGCGTATAACATTCGGCACTGATGATAAATGTCCTCATCATCTGACAGGTTGTCTGTCAACACATGACCTAAAATAGAGCCAGATAGCATCAAGTCAGGAAATCTGATCCATTTGTCCTCTTTAGTTCGACAGATCGTGATTATACTTTTTGCAGGATTAAATTCAACATCGTGCTGTTCACCAAACTCAGAGCACACATCAAGAAGCTCCTGAAGACCAGCTGAACTTGGGCTAAATACTGTTATGTCATTAGCATACATCAGATGATTTATTACTGTACCTCCTGCCATACAGCCAGCTCTACACTGAATTAACTGTTTAGACAGATCGTTCATATAAAAATTAAACAATGCCGGTGCTAAGATGCTCCCTTGTCTTACTCCGTTACAGACCTGAAAAGGTGCAGATACACAGTCGGCCCACTTGACCCACATGGTCTGGTTTGTATACCAAAATGACAAACATCTAACTATGTACTTAGGCACGCCAGCTTTCCACAGTTTATGAAATAATTTTCTGTGGTTCACACGATCGAAAGCCTTGGAGGCATCTAAAAAACTCATAAAAACTGGTGAGTTTTTGCTTTGGTAGCTACTTGATAGCTCCTTTAGAGCATATTAAGAAGTGAAGCATCTCCAAAAATCACGCCAAACCCTGACAGCCTCCACCTGAACCCTCTGGCCAATTGAGAACCTCCGGTTCCTGAATCCGTCTCATCTGAAATTCCTACCTTCCAGTTTCCAGCGGAGAGGTTCTGCAGGGACCCGGCAGCACCCTCCAGGGTGGCAGGATTGGAGCTCTCAGCCAGCAGGTTGAGATACGGCTTCACCACCATCGGGTGCCACAGCAGCTCCGCTCCTCTCAGCGACTGGGAGAAACCTGGGACCGGTCCAAGACCATCCCACTGCACCAAACGAAGCAGAACAGTTAGAGAACGTGTTTCTAACCCTTAGAACCCTCTGGTTCTGAGGTAACCCTAACCCTACCTTCCCATCAGGCCAGCCGCTCCTCTTCCTGCCACGCCTCCTTTTGCCCCAGCACAGGTAGTCCAGCTCCTTGGCTGTTGAAGAGAAACCCAGCAGGGTGTCCAGCTCCTGGTTGCCAAGGAGACGAGAAGAGGGCATCTCCACCTCCAGCCGGTATGAGAGGTTCCTCAGGGTGCAGACGCTGTTCTCCACGATCTGAAAGACAAATAATCAGTCACTTAACAACAAAAACAGGAAGTCTCAAAAAAGACAAGTTTGAAACCAGATTTTTATTTTTAGACAAACTTAAATCATTTGGACAGAATTTTCTAATTGTTTTTAAAACAGTAAAATCACAACTTTTGACTGGTGGACTCCATCGTCTCACTTTCAGGTGTCCTGGAAGTCTAAGCTGAAACTTTCTGGTGGTTTTAATGTATGAAGGACTTTTCAACAACATTAATTGATGGGAATAATTTATATCTCTGTAAGCAGAATGAAGAAAAATATCAAGACGAAAACTTCTAAAAGATTTTTATGTAACCACTAGGGGGTGCTACTGCAAAGGAAGACCGTTTAATGTAAATACATTTAAATGGATGTCAGTTATTTGCCTTTATTTAAAGTTTGGTTGACTATCTGCAGCCCCAACAAACATTACATTCACAACACACACTTTAGTGTTGATACAAAGTTTATGACAAATTTACAAACACAATTCCTATTTATTTTTAAACTGTAAAGCTATCTTCCTGATCCCAGATTCAACATAAGATTTTTTTTATCTGAATGAAATAATAAAAACAAATAATTGTTTAATTATATTCTTAAACAATACTAATATCCAAAAAAATTGTAACATCAGCTAAAATTTTCTATCACTATTTATACATAGTAAAGAAAAACTTGAGCTTTGTCTAATTTGTCTTTAACAGGGCTTCTGTAGATCCAGCCTCAGTTTGGAGAAACACAGATTGGTTCCTATTAAAAAGACAAACTGCATTTGTGCCAAAGCTATTTTATAAAGTTTACATTTATTTTCTCCACTTCCTGTTATTTAGGAGTTTTGCTGTAGCTAGCGCTGAAGCTAACTCCCACAGGCTTCTATGTGCAAAACTGTGTAGATTTAAAATGGTTATATTAGTGTTAACAGAGTGAACTTCAACCCTAAATGTAATCTAACTCTGACCCTCACATGAACTCATACAAACATTTTATAACTGCACAATTAAAGCAGCAGAAATACGATGACTCTGAAACACATTATGCTGTGAAGTAATCTTAAAATCTAATGAAAACAAATGTGTAGCATTAAAATCATCTTTACTTCTTGGCTTTTTTATGATTTTAGTTAACTCATACACTGCCAATGATGACTAAAGCATGTTTTTACTGTGTGGGCGTCGGAACGAGCCCCCGCACCTTGACAACAAACATCTAAGCTCTAAAGCCGATCTTCATCCACGTACGTCACACGTCACGTGATCAGGAAGCAGAACATCCATGTGTTAGGAGATCGTTTTGGGCCGCTGCTGTAAAAAAAGTGAGGAGCGAACCGGAAAAGCTTCTGCCGATCACAATTCAACAACGGATTATGAAAGAACGGATAACGCTCGAAACGCGCGGATTCTTCCTGATGTAAGAGGTGAGTCTCCTCTTTGTTTTGGTTGTTTTGGTGTCGACATCATCCTAGCCCGCAACGTTCTGTGACTCTTAAAAAAACAGTAAAAATGGTGAGAAACGCTGGCAGCGAATGAGTAAAGTTAATGTTGCTTTATGTCTTTTTTACATGACTGTTTTTACACATTTGATTAATTTCATTCATATTTTATGTCGCGGGACGCTTTCAGCCCTTTCAAATATTGTTTTTTTACTTGTTCACTCTGTGCTGTTTAAGTCACTTGTTAGTGTTAAACGTCCCCTAAGCGTTTCATAAATATACAAGACATGAACTTTATTAGTTCAATGGAAAAATTTTAATGGTTTAATATTTTCTCAAAGGCAACATATGATAGAAAATCTACAATTTGGAGCTTTTTACCATGTTTTACTGTCAATTATAAAAATGTCCTGCATCCAGGAGAAAGTAGCCCACATGAGTGCATCCCCATCAAAATGTTGTTCACAATTAATTAAATGATGCCCAGGCGGATTTGTAACATATAACCATAAAAAGGTCTAACACATGTGGGAGCGGGTCTAAGTCACTGGAAGACGTTATATTAGACACAACGTTTCCTTCCACAGGAGCCCGTGAGGACAAAACGCTTTTACTGATCTGTAGCCAGCAGTTACTAAACTTTTGCCTTTCAGAAATGTTGTTTTACATGTTTACCTCTTCACTCGTTGGCAGTGATGAAAGGGAGTCATGTCTGCTTGTCGTTTTGCTGGAGGTTGTTCTCCCAGGGATTTTTGACCCTAATGGCCATCTGTTGGTAAGATCTTATTCTAACACAAAAATACTTGCTAGCAATGATTTAGGTATGCACTGCCCCCTATCGCCAGGGAAATACACAGAATCAATTTCAGTGAGAGAAAAAGACTTTTTTGTTTCATTTCTATCTCATCGTACTAAATAATAACAAGTCTAATTTAAACAGAATGAAATAAGTAGCAAAAGCTGATGTCCTCTTCACAGGTTAATGAAAACAGCATTGAAATAAACTTCCGTGAAATAGAGACTGAAGTTTTTTAAGACATGTGGCCCTGTCCAGGCTAACTGTTTCTCTAATCTATGTTTCTGCGAACTGAGGCTGTTCAGAGATGAACTGCTAACAAACCTTTTCGCACGTCCGTCTCTTTAAGATCAACTTCTCTGTATTTTATTGGGTCCGGTCATCACCTGGTCACCCGACTGAGCTGAGAAGCAGCTTGTTCCTCGAGCCGGTGAGGGTCACGACCTCTGATGTGCACAGTCTGACTTTGTGTGTTTCTGAATAAACGGCTGAAACTCCTCGTGACTACCCTGGGATGCTTTGGGTTTAGCGTGTTTCTGCTGCACCTTGCTGTCGTAGTCGGACGTGTTGACGCAGGCTCTGAGGATGTGCAGCAGCGAGTCCACCAGACCCTCGCAGCAGCGCAGCTGACTCCTCGCCTCCTCCCCCGCTGAGCTCAGGTTCCTCCACACAAACACAAACACATTCAGATGGACGGGCGGTGCAGTGAGCAGATTCCCCCACAGGGTGGCTCAAAAACCTGCCCGGATACAGCTGAAAAGGACGGAGCACATCCTCCAATAAGAGCACAGAGCTCCCACAATGCGTTTCTATACCATCAGCATGAGTGATGGAGGCTGCTGGAGCCTTCTGTGCATTTAAAGTTGATGCATTTTCCCCGCAAACTGCAGAATTCGTCTCATTTCATCACTTTTGGTGCTGATCTGATGAAACAAAACTTCAAATAAACTAAATTCATGTGTCAAACCATCCACCTTCTCCTCTGTCAGCCAAGATCTAAACCTGCACATTCACTCTGCTGCTTTTTATTCTTTAAAACTGCATAAAACCTCCTTGCAGACTGATGGATTACAACTCCGATTTTACAGCAGCTTTTAAAAAAAGAATCAAGACAAAGATCCAGAACTATCCAGGAGTTTTAATGTTTGAATCAGTCCCTGTAGTAAACCTGGGATCCCAGCAGGTGAAAAGGACTGTTTCATTACTAACAACAGTTAAAAGTTTAAACAAGAGGGCGATTCTTGTTTCAGAGCTTTCATTTTCTCCCTTTTCAAAGAGTAAAATTTCTATTCATCAAAGTAAAATGAAGCCTAATCCCTGATGATGGTGAAAACCTTCGAATTTGAAACCTTACAAAAAGCTGCTGGGATTGCAGCCGTACCTCAGACAGCCAGTGGTGTTGCGCAGCAGCAGCGAGGACTGGAACTTGACTTTGTGATCGTCTCGGTGGGAAACGCTGCTCCAGCTGGAGTGGGGGATCACCACCGTGTTTGTGAGCGTGGAGAGAGCGTCTCGGATGATGGTCATCTTCACCGCGTCACAGGAGGACAGGTTCCACAGGACACCTGCAGAAGAACAGTTTAGAACTTTAAAGAAAACATATGATGACTTTTTTCTTAAGTTACAATAGTGCTGTGGTCTTAAAAAAAAGCCTGTTCATGAAATTATTTTCATTGAATCCCTCACCTAAATCTCAGCAGCTTTATTCTTGACGATTTCAGTCTATTTCCAGAATGAGCCGTTTGAGGGCTCTGTTGTTAAGCTGAAGCTGGCCACGCCCACCCATCCCTCATTCATACTGCTATAGGCTGAGAAGCTCTGATATCGGGAGCAGCTCAGAGTACAGCCACTGCTCCTCCAGCAGCAGCTGAGCTGAGAGGTGGTTCTATTCAAATGTCCCCTTTTGTGACATCACAAACAGAAACTTTTTGAAATGGTTCATTTTAGGCATGTAATTCAAAACACTGAGAGAAAATGGATGGATTTTATTTATTGAGTTTGGAGCATTTATGTAGGGAGTAGAGACCCACATGGCAACAAATAAAAAGATGCTGGCTTTGAATAAAACCCTCCGTGCCGTCAGTTCAGAGAAGCTTATGTGTTCAGGATAAAAAAAGAATTGTTAGCATATCATACCATGTTAGCAATTCCATCCAACCAAAACCGACTCATAGCCCTCAGATGCAATAATAAAGCAACTTAACAAGCCAGTAAGACTAAACGGTTAAGTTAGCTGATGACTTTAAATCCAGTTTTCAGAAATAGTTTGTTGAAAATCAGGAAACGCAACCAAATATTTGTTTGGAGACGACATTCACATAAACCCTGCAGGCCTAAAACGCCTCTATAATCATCAAAATCCTGAGCTGGTATTTAAAAATAAAAGCTTCTTGAAGATTTCAACTCAATGACTCAAAGTCTAGCAGCCTCCGTGTTCGACAGTAAGCGCGGTGCTGTCGGCGCCGTCCTGTTTCCAAAGCACATTATCTTAGCATCTGTCCCAGAGACTGTGCCGAGATCTGCTCTGTCAACTGTGTGTGCCGAGTGTTAAAGCCTCTGCCACTCTCACCTCCCACAGAACAGCCGATACACAGATTAATATGCTGCCAGGCGGCTCGTCAGACGACCACACACATCCATGTGCTGCCAGAACGCTGGCCAGCTGGCCCACAGACCTCGCTAGCAGCCGGACACACACACACACACACACACACACACACACACACACACACACACACTGATTTACTGTCACGTTTGTCATTTGCTGACAGACTTTTGTCTCCTAGATGCATCTTTACCTGATTTTTTTTATTAAATAAAATAGATCAAAACCTTCTCTAGCATTAAAATAACTAAACATCACATTGATTTGAAAGCTTCTTAAGACAATAAAATATCTTCTAACAAATAGTCATTTTTGTCTTCACATGGACTTCACAGTAATCCAACTAACAGTTAAATTTTTCATAAATTCCTTGTGAATTCTGGAGTTTGCTCTAATGAGTAGCAGTTGTATTAAATTACAACAACAACTCAGCAGAATTACCACATGACTAACCCCTTCGTGACCATTTTTAGAAATGAAAGTCACCAGTTTGGCAATTTTATGTTTCGTATTACATCATTAAATTAAATTACTGTTAAAGTGTTACTATTAGTCTGTAAGGGCAACATTTGATGGGCAAAATAAGCTCTTGATCTAGTCTAGACCTCTACCAGTGGCAAAAGATGTTGGCCTACAGGATGGTCTGGCCACTCTCCATTGTAGCCTCAGCAGGTTCACCATTGGTGCAAACAATTTTACGTCAGGCCAATCACAGCTCTCAATGTTTGTAGAGAGACATTGGGTGGGCTTAGCACCAGGGGCGTCGGACTGGGGGGGGGGGAGGGTACCGTTTACCCAGGGCCCACTGCAGGGAGGGGCCCTGAGACAGCTTTGAATAAAAATGTTTTATTGTTGTTGTTTTTTCCCCCCAACTTACTTAATGTCTTAATAAACTTCCCTTTACCTGGATAAAGAGTTTAAGAAACAGAATTTCGCCTTAAAATAATAACTGAATAATCTCTGAGGCATCTATCACCCCTTAAAAATGTGCAAAGTGGTTTAGTCCACACCAGCGGCCAGGGGCTGCACGGCTGCATGTACAGCTAATGAGACATCGCAGATGCTGACAGCCAGAGCTGGAGGCAGGAGAGTCAGTCATGTCTTTTCCCAAGAAAGGGAAATCTGGCTTCCAGAAAAGAAGGAGAAAAAGTTAATTGAACAGAAGCAAGTATTGACTAGGTTTTTCAAGAAGGAAGGTGAGCAGCAGCAGAACACAGTTTTAGCTGATATTAGCTAGCTCTCAGAAGCTGCATTCATGTTAGGTGTTCAGTGTTAAACGCCTTTAGTTTCACCATCAAGATCAAATATAAATTAATTTGTGTTATCAGTGAAAACACTAATTAATATATATATATATATATATATATATATATATATATATATATATATATATTAATCAGAACTATTATTGCGGACGGCCGCCGCCAATTAATTCGCGGACCTCGCAGTAAAAACAGGTTCACTCTGTGTGGATATTTCAGCTCCTTCCCAGTCATGGACCAGGACAAACTTGGTATCGATGGATTCGTGGTAATCTCAGGAATGTGAAGCTGCCACTGTTTTTCGTATAGCATGATGACACTGGTGTTAGAGGATTGTTTTTGACTTGGTTAGATATTTTAAGCCTATTTTAAATTTCTTTATATTTGATCTTGAAAACGGACAATCTTGTAATTTGGCTGATAATGCAGGGATTATAAAATTTAGAGTACATTACATTCACAGAGAGAACCTGGTTTATTTCATGTCCTATGTATTTAATATATCAATACATATCAGCAAAGCTTAACATCATGAACCATGACAGACATGACTGAAGAGCAGATGAAGATATCATGCCAGGCACTGATGAGAACATATTGCAAGGATCTCACAGCTGAATTTGAGAATGAGGTGCTACACCTGAGAACAATATATGGTGCCACATTTCCACACATTCAGTCTCCTCTTGAGCTGCTTAATGCCATCTACAGGATGCAATTACAGAGCAGTTTTGGAGAAGTTTGTATTGGACTGAGGATATTTTTCACACTACCTGTGACTGTTGCTGGGGGTGAACGGGCTTTTAGCAAACTGAAACTGGTGAAAAATTATTTGAGATCAACAATGTCCCAGGATAGACTGAACAGCCTAGCTCTTCTTTCTATTGAAAGCCATTTAGCCAAAGGATTGGACTTTAAAGATCTCATAAGTGATTTTGCTAACATGAAGACCCGTCAGTGGGCATTTACTGGAAAATAAATTCCAGGATTTTTGTTTGAACACATTGTTGGCAAATAAAAATAATTATATGTGAAGTCTGGGCATTTCACTTTTATTATGCTGGCATTTGTATTTGCTCAATATAGAGGTTAAACTAAGATCATATTTATTATCTTGTCTTATAGCATGACAAAAAATGTGTAAGAGAGATATTAAGTAATTGAGCATGGGGGCCCACCTTGAAGACTTGTACCTAGGGCCCAGAATTTGGTGCTACGCCCCTGCTTAGCATATTCACAATAGAGCTTGTTTTTAATACGATAACAGCAGAGCTTCAACAGAGAATAACCCACAAAGATGGCAGCGGCTCAAGGTGGTGCTCGTTTAAAACGGCTTAAGCATCAACTCTGAAGGATTTAGACTTGAGCTTCTTCTTCAACTGTGTATGGCAGACTGCCCCGTTGACTGATTTACAGGTGAGAGACATAGTCCCTCCAGCATGTCCTGGGTCTACCTTTAGGTCTCCCGGTTGGACGTGCCCAGATAACCTCAGCTGGGAGGCATCCAGGAGACATTCCAATCAGATGCCTGAGCCACCTCAACTGGCTCCTCTTGATGTGGAGGGGCAGCCGGTCTACTCCGAGCCCCTCCTGGATGACCAAGCGTCTCACCCTATCTCTAAGGGAGAGTCCAGACACCCTGTACAGAGAACTAATTTTGGCCACTTCTATCTGCGGTCTCACTTCCATCACTACCCAAAGCTCGTGGTCATTGATGAGGGTACGAACGTAGACCGCAGATGGAGAGCTTTGCCTTCCAGCTCAGCTCTCTTTACCATAACAGACCGGTACAATGCCTGCATCGCTGCAGACACAGCACCAATCCCCTCCACACCTTGGCTGCGCCTAGAAATCCTGCCTATAAAGGTTATGAACAGAATCAGTGACAAAGAGCAGCCTTGGCGGAGTCCACTCTCACCGGGAACGAGCCCGACTTACTGCCGGCAACGCAGCCCGAGCACCGACACCGGTCATACAGGGACCTAGAAGCTTGTATCAAGGGGCCTGGTACCCTACCTTTGACTACTGCCTATCTCACAACACACCCGGAGGCTAAGGCTCCTTCCACAAGTGGCAAGCCCATAGGAATGGGGGCCGACGTCTCCTCTTTGGGCTGTGCCCGGCTGGGCTTCATGGGTGAAAGGCCGGCCACCAGGGCCCCAGTGACCTGCGTCCGGGCGAGAGAACACGGTTTCCTGACTTGTAACACCATTCATGTTTCTCATCATAAGGAGTCTTTGGGCTGCACTTCGTCTGATCCTTCGCCTAGGACCCTACCAGAGGCTTTAAGCCCCAGACAGCTTAGCTCCTAGGATCACTGAGACACTCAAACGCCTTCACCACAGTAAGAGAAAATAAAAAATTGTTTTATTAGTTTAAATCCATTTGATGTTGTCACTGAAAGATACCGAAAGATTTGAGACCTAACAAATGAATAATCCTCGGCTTCTTCCCAACTTCAACAGCCTTCATGGAATTTGCTGCCAGGGTTTGAATTGACACAACTTCCTTCAATCTTTTCACAATAAGAGTCCCAGTTAAATGCACCATGTGGTCAACTTACAAATGCTGATTATAATAATCAGCTATTTATACATTTGTTTTCACATCATTAAACAGCAGGACACGGGATTTTATAACAATTAAATTCAAAAAGAAAAACTTCAAAAAATGCTGATGCTCGTGTAGAAAAGACAAACTGGAATATTAAAGCCTGATTAATTTGGGTCTCGGTGAGAGGTAAACCAATCTTGTTTACATTTAAATTGAATTGAACAGTAGCCAGCTGACGTACCAGTGACCAGCTCACGGACTTCGTTGTCAGTGGTTTTCCTGAGGAGACGCAGCAGAGCCGGAACGCCGCCGCAGTTCCTCAGCGCCACCTTGTTGCTATCAGTGGCCTTGCTGTAGACCAGGTTCCTCAGAGCTCCGCAGGCACTCTTCTGGACCTCGGACACCTTGTGGTCCAGCAGGTCCACCAGGTGCTGGATTCCTCCCAGGTGACACACCTCAACAACAAAAACCATTATGCACAGAAAAGATTCAACTGAGTTCTGATGCAATCATTTCCTCGTAGGTGCTGTGCTAAAATCTGGACCCAAACACCTCGGGAGAGAAGCTTCTAAAATAAACTCGTCTCAGGAGGGCAGCAGACCCGTTTCTTTTCCTATTCTGTGTTTAAACAATCAGGCATGCGTCCAAGGACAAATGAAAAGCTCATCACCAAACTAACTTGAGGCGCTAAAGCGCCTCTTGCACACGGTGCCGTTGCGTTGGCGTTTGCTGCAGCAGCTGAGAGTGCGCGAGTTTCAGCGTGTCGGAGCGCTGACACATTTGGCACCAGTGCCAGGTAAAGTTTTCTTGGAGCAGTGCTTTGGCTCCCCGTCGGGCTGCTTCCCAAAAAAATGTCCATTCAAACAGTGTAAGCTGAGAATACTCAGAATAAAGACAATAAAATGAAGGATGCAAGTTATTAAACTAAATCTGATGCTGCTGTTTGAAAAAGCTGTTTGGACTGATGCCACCATGAAAGCCACAGGAACATCTGAGAGCAGCAGCAACTGTTTCCACTTGATTAAAGAGTTGTGACGCGTCATCCAGTTATTTTTACACTCGCTGCTGCCCAGCGTGCCTCATCACCTCACCTCCACCTTGACCCTGTTGTCTCCGTAGCACAGGTGCTGCAGGTAGGCAGCAGCGTTGGACTGAACGGAGGGGAAGTGATGCTGCAGCATGTGGATGACCTCCGGCAGTTCAGGGTCGCGCCACGCAAACTCCCTGAAGAGAAACGGAGAGAACAATTTTTTCTTTCTTTTTACTTCTAAACCCTAAGCCACAACATTTATGGAGAACTTCTAAAATATAAAACTATATTTGAAATCATCTGTGAAGTCTACTTGAGCTATAAAGCCCTAAAGGGGGCGGGGCTTTCTCCCCTCGTTCACCAAACTGTCATATGGGGGGAAAAGAGAAGTAATTCTTACTTTTTTTGTCTCTACGTTTAACAAAATCATAGCATTGAAGCCGTAAAAGGGTAGAAAGTTCACCAACATACTTGGAACAATCCATACCTTGGGTCCTTATGGATGCTCTCAATGGAAGGGGTCCGAGTGATGACTCGGTCCACCAGCGCGGAGTGTCTGGGGGAGTAGACGGGCTCAGTGGACACTCTAATGGAGTCGACGTACGCAGCTGCTGAGTTCAGCCCATAGCTGCTTCTTTGGTACGGCAGCGTGCCGCAATGGCTTGTGGTCCGAGGAAGGGTCCCCATACCTGAGGATTCAATACACATCAGAAGGTGTTAGACTTAGGTAGTTAAATAGTAACAAACCATTTAAAATAAAGCAAAGGTCAAACCAGTTCACATCATGCCCAAACAAATTAAAAATGGCTCCTTCTGTACTTCACTAACCTCGGTGTTATGAAAGTCTTTAATTAACAATGCTGCAAAGAACATGAAAGCGTTCAGTCTAATTAAAATCTGACCCGAGGGAACAAAAATAACGTTTTTCAAGAGAATGTTTAAGGAATTTGTTTAAATCTGACCTCTTAATCACAGGATAGCAGGTTGGAAAGATCATTGTGGGAAATAGTTATTAGTATTATCTCACACTAATGGGGCTTTCTTAGCATGCAGACACTGGAGATGTATTTTTAATCAGAAAGAACACACACAAATGGCCATTAATTCCTTAAAAGTAAAATATTGGTGCCTGGCAAAAAATTTAAATATAAATTTTGTCCTGGTTGTAATCAATTTGAACTTGGCAAATTTAAGTAGCTTGATGCTGACAACTTTGCATAAAGATGTGTTAATATTTGTTTGTTTTGTATGTTTTTTAAATTACTACATTTGAGACATCAATATGAAAAAGAAACATCCACCATAAAACAGTCTGGAGAAAATAACAAGTATCCTAGTAAAGACCCCTGAGGAACTCCTGTGGAGTGGCAGTACCTGTGTTTGTCCTGTAGAGGGTGCCCTGGGGGTCGTGGGTAGGGCTGTGATAGAGGGGGCTTTGGAACGAGCGTTCATCAAAAACAGACGTCATGTGACAGTCTGGAGACATGGCTGCCCTTAGCTCTGGGTCTATCTGCGCTCCATGACCGGCGTATGAGCTGTGAAGTCCTGCAGGTGCACACAAAAAATAAATAAAATACCTGACACATAACTTAGTAGAATAAATGCAAAAGAAAAAAATTAAGATTCTGTTTTAACAAAAGCTGGAACTAAGACAATAAAAATTATCACCTGCTGTGGGGTCAGCTGATTACCTATAGGAGTCAACCTGATCCAAGATGGCCACCACAACCAAACTACAATGTTGGATATGATATTCAGTGTAAGAGATATTGAGCTAAAACCTGATCAAATATCTCAACTGATGGAGAATATTCTATAAACGATGAAAATAATCATTGAGTGGTTGACCCAACCCAGTCAATATGGCTGTAACGTTTTCAGCGTTAGAGACACTGAGCTAACATTCTGTTTAATAATAGTTAGGAGTGATCCTCGGCATTTGCTCAGATTGCTAATGGATTATGCTTTATCTTTATCTCTGGCTGATCAACATTAGCCAACACAAAACTAGAAAAACTCAATGGATGTGCAAGATAAACCCTAACCCTAACCAGGCACTGCCAACACAAACACTAAGCACAAAAATACTCCACAAGATATGGCGATATCATGTAAGAGTGCATGTAAAAATAGTTTTTTTCAAGAGTTGATGTAAATGTAGCCCCGTCATTTCTTAGCATCTCATTTTGAGAATCTGGCATGTACAGCACTAAAGGGAGACAAGGCAGCTTTGGGATTAGGAATCCAGATCTATGTCTTGACGTTTCTCCCTCTTTGTTATCCTCTGTTAAATGAGATTTGCAGAAAAACCCTTCCATGCAGTGCAGACAACAACCCACATTGTGCTCATAAACTGCTCCGGGGACTCTGGTCACTCAAAGTTTGCTGCAGGCATTGACATCAGCAAGTCAGACAGCCAAGGCAAAGGGGCTTTTCCATCCTCCAATCTCACAGCAGATAAGCTGAAAGAACGCTCCAATTATAAGGAGGCTTTGGGTCATGAAGGGGGTGGGGGCTTTGTGGATCAGTTAAACAGTTCAAGCAAAGAATTTGAACATAAAGCTGGTGATGAAGGAGCCATTTGCTGCTGCTGGTCTATTCACCCCTTATGGTGGTTGCCACCATATTATCACATATTTAGTAGGGGTTTGTATGTATTCAACCTTAATAAACATTCAACAAAAGTAGCAAAATTTAATGAATGAGTATTCTTTTTTACACGCTGGAGGGACATTTGTCATCTGGTCAGGGAACGCCGTGTGATTCCCCCGGAGGAGCTGGCACATGTGGCTGGGGAGAGGGAAGTCTGGGCCTCCCTGCTGCCCCTGTGACCTGACGCTGGTTAAGCAGCTGAAAATGGGTGGATGGATGGATGGATGGATGGATGGATGGATGGATGGATGGATGAAAGAACGAATGAACAAACGAACGAATGAATGGGTGGATGGATGGATGGGTTGATGGATGAATGAATGGGTGGATGGATGAATGAGTTGATGGATGATGGATTAATGTAATAATGTAGGATAATAATGTTCTTATAATATTATAATATTCTTGGGATTTTTCCTAGTCTGATAGACACTTCTGTTGATTTCAGCAAGTAAAGGGACTAAAATGTGTTGCACCAGGCAGGATGGCTGCCCGTTAGAGGGTTTTATTGTCATGTTCTGTGTCCCTTTGTTCCCCAGCCCCTCCAGTTCCCACTCCATGGTTCTCCATGTTCTGTGGCCCAGTATCCCCAGCCCTCTGTAGATCTCTCCTCTTGTGTCCTCCTAGTCACTCCTTAGTTTTCATAGTTTTAGTTCTCCTCTCTTATCCCTCTAGTTAGTAGTTGTTTGCCCTAAGTCTTTAAGTTTAATTATCCGGTTTCTAGAGTTATCTGCCCTCCTGCTTGTTTTCTTTTCACCATTTAGATTATTGTTTTCACCTGCCTTCCCTCCAGCTCACCACTCACACCTGCCACCTGTTCCCCTGATCACCTCCCTCCTGTTTATAAGCCTTGTCTTGTCACTCTGTGTTTGTCGGTCCATTGTTTATGTCAGCGGGTTTTTTTTTGTCTCTCCCTCTTGGTCTTTGGTACTTTGCTCATAAAGTGAGCTTTTGGATTTATCCCTGCTTCATTTTTGTTACTGGGTTTTTGCCTCCTGCCCTTTTTGGACTTTTATTTTGTCATCCAAAATAAAGGATTCTTCTTTATTTAACATTCCTGCCTCGTGTCATCCTGGGTCTGCATCTTGGGTCCTAACCTCCTGCTCCTCAGTGTGACATTTATTAATGAAAATCATTTATAGTTGATGACTCGTCATCCCAACAAGCAACTAAAAATAATAAAAATAACTCAGGATGTTTAACTTTTGTTCCAGAAAATAAAATGTTTGTACTTTAACGCTCTAAAATCTTCATTAACATGATAAACTGTAATTTCCTCATTTATCTCATCCAATCAGTTCATCAGATATTTTGCAAGCAAGTGTATGAACAGGCAAAAACACCATCATACATCCACCTTTTGGCAGCTCTGTATACTGGCAGATTCCCAGCTGTTACTACTTAAGCTACTCCCATTAATAGCCTCATCATGTATGTCCAACTATTGCTTATCTCCCTCATGTAATCTGGGATTATCATGGATCTGCAGGATAATCGAGAATACGTCTTTAGGGGACATATTAGGCCACTCAGCAGCACTGCAGGACGTTGCTCAGCTAGACTCAACAAAGTCAGATATTTTGTGTCATTTTAGTTTGTTTTAAAACAAAAGGTGAACAAATGCATCTTCAGTGCAGAATTACACAGCAGACTCTCATCAGGGCCACAGGTCAGAAAGATTAGTGGAGGACAGGATGGAGGAGCACATCTGCAGCAACAGCACCGCACAGAGGGGAAGACAGAGCAGCAGAGGAAGAGGAGAAAGTGAGGAAGAGGAGCAATTTTATTTTTGCAGAAGAGTCTTCAACAGCGCCGAGGCCACAGCGACTACACCTAAACACTCCACGTTCACAGATGCGGCGCAAACGTTTCTCTTTAGTGGGAAATTTGCTCCAAAAACGTGTGTCTGTAAGCCAGGCTCAGCCAAGATTCTGGCAGCAGCACAGAAATAATCCCTTCTCAAGTTTCTCAGCCAGCTGCGGCCATCTCAGCCAATCAGAGAGGAGCAAAGTCGAAAGGTTGGATCTCCAGGGATGTCCGTCCGCTCCTCATCCTCGCCTAAGCATGTCTGACAGCGAGTTAACTGGTAAGTAAATGTCAGAAAAAAAGACAAGCTTGTGTGGAGCCATACCTGTGATGTGACGGGGATATTTCCACACTAATTAACTGTATTTTCCACGCAGAAGATGTTGCCAAGGAAATAACTAATAAATGAAAATCATTTTCAGTATCAAGATGTTTATGCCGAATATCTCCAGTTAGACTGAAATAAGAAAAACAGCCTCACCTTTTCTTCACCTCCAGATGTTTATCTAAGGAGCTCGAGGCGGACAGCGTCAGACAATATGATCTTAGCTTATATTTGATCAGATTCTTTTATGAGACATTGTACGCTGGCTGCTTAACTACAGGGAGATACAGAAATAGTGACATTTGTACTTTGTACATTTTCTAGTTGCAATTTTGCCACAAAATGTCCTAAAGGGAGACAAGGCAGTTTCGGCTTGCTTTTAGCACCCCCTAGTGTCCGTTTGTAGAACTGAAACCAAAACCTTAATCTAACAGCTGGAATATCTCCCAGCCTTCATTTGTGTCTACAGGATGATTCATCACTAAATAAAATAAATCAGACGTGTTCATGATCTAAAACACGTGCTGGAGCCAGACAGCAGCGCCGGGTATGTCAGCTCAAGTCCAACAGAGCAGACCGGCAACTGTGAAGTTGCAGGTATGGTATTCTGGCCACAGGGAGCAATAGGGGATGGGTGGCATTTCATTAACCCTGTAAAGGTTCATTTTAGCACATAAAGGCTCAAGAAAATTTTTCAAAAATATCAAAAAGTCGCTGATTCTCCTTTTAAAATCATTGACAAATTTAAAAAGTCACAAAATTGTGTCATATTTCTTAATCAAAAGATAAAAATGCCTGAAATTAATTTCAGACTATTTTGACTTAAGAAAGTTGTTCCAAATCAGTGAATTCATTTTGTCCTCATGGGCACCAGTAGAAGGAAATAAGGCATCTAATGTGGTGTCCCTCAGAGACTTAGACCCGCTCCCATGTATTTTAGACCAGATTTTCATAAATGTTACCAGGGTTGGGAATTGAAAAACAGTTCTTGTTGAGAACCGGTTCCCATTGTTTCAATTCCTAGGTATAGTTCGGCACTTTTGCAAACGACTCTTCTTATCAGTTCCAGTCGGCGTTAGTGACGTCGCCGGAAGCAGGAAACATGGCGTCTAAGCAGCACAAGAAAGCAGGACAACAGGGTAACTTGCAATAGTTGCAAAGTAGATATTTCATCAAGGGAGGAAGCATTATGAGTATACAAAAACCTTTGGGCACAAAATACGAGATAACTTAAGAAGAAGAAGAAGAAAAAGAAGAAGAAGAAGAAGAAGAAGAAGAAGAAGAAGAAGAAAATATCATTTCTATAGCACCTCTCAAGATAAAAATCATGAGACGCTTCACAAAAACAAAAAATGTAAAAATATAAAAAAGCATTTAGAAAATGTTTAAAAATATATTTAAAATGAGCAAAAATAGACAATTGGGATATAAAAGAAAAAATATTAAGAAAAAGAGAGAGAAAAGGAAAGAGGGAAATCAGTGGATCCTGAGGAAGGTGGAATAGGTGGGGAGAGCAGAATAAAGAGAGGGTGGTGAAGAAGGTCATCCAAAAGCCAGCTTGAACAAGTGAGTCTTCAGCTGCTTTTTAAAGGAGACCACTGAGTCCACTGATCTCAGGCTCAGGGGGAGAGAGTTCCAGAGTCTGGGGGCCACAGCAGCAAATGATCTGTCACCTTTGGTCTTTAGCCTGGTGCTGCACAACCAGTAGGCTTTGATCACTGGACCTCAGGGACCTACTGGAGGTGTAGGGACTAAGAAGGTCACCAATGTAAGATGGTGCTTGTCCCTGTAAGGCCCCATAGACCAGAACCAGGATCTTGAAATGAACCCTGAAGTTGACTGGCAGCCAGTGAAGCTGGAGGAGAAGCGGGGTGATGTGGGTGTGTTTGGAGGACTTGGTCAGAAGCCGAGCACAGGCATTCTGAACCACCTGTAGACGGTTAAGGGAGGTTCTGCTCAGACACGTGAAAAGAGAGTTACAGTAGTCTAAGTGTGAGGAGATGAAGGTGTGGATAACTGTCTCAAGTTCAGAGCGAGACAGAATGGGACTCAGCTTAGCAATGTTCCTGAGATGGAAGAAGGAAGATCAAACAAGAGAACTGACATGAGAATCCAGGGTGAGAGCTGGGTCAAATGTCACGCCAAGATTCCTGACTGAGGGTTTGGTGTGAGAAGCAAGCTGACCAAGGGAGTCTCTGACTTTGGGAACCAGCTTGTCTGGGGCACAGATGAGGATCTCAGTCGTATCTTCATTCAGCTGAAGAAAGCTCCCAGCCATCCAGGTTTTGATAGAGTCTAAGCAGGTGTGTAACGGCTGCAGCTTAGACATCTCATGGGGCTTAAAGAAGATGTACAGTTGGATGTCATCTGCATAAAGATGGTAGGAGATTCCTTTGAAGGAGCTCAGGATGTGCTGAAGAGGAAGCAGATAGAGGAGGAAGAGCATAGGCCCCAGCACAGAACCTTGTGGGACACCATGGGTAAGGGAAGTGGTGGAGGACCTAAACTTGGAGACAGCCACAGAAAAGGAGCGCTCAGAGAGATAAGAGGAGAACCACTCCAGAGCAGATCCTGATAGGCCTACCCAGTCTCTCAGCCTCTCCAGTAGCAGGTGATGGTCAACAGTGTCAAAGGCTGCAGTCAGGTCCAACAGGACCAGAACAGAACAGTCCCCTGCATCACTGTGGGTCAGAAGGTCATTAGAGACCCTAAGAAGAGCTGTTTCAGTAGAATGAGCTCTACGAAAACCTGACTGGAAGCATTCATAGCTGTTATGTTCATCAAGAGCAGCTGTGAGTTGTTTAGCCACAACCTTTTCCAAGATCTTGGAGATGAACGGAAGTTTAGAGATGGGCCTGAAGCTGCTATGGAGAGAGGGGTCGACACTCGGTTTTTTAAGAAGCGGGTGGATTACAGCGTTCTTAAAGTAAGCAGGGACCTGACCAGAGACCAGAGAAGCATTAATTACAGAGAGCACGCTGGGACCGATGGACTGAAAAGCACTTTTAACTTATAGTTAATGAGGTGTTCTGACCCGCTCTGGACTGGTGAATATCAACGCAGCAGCAGCGGTGATGTTAGCACGTCCTCTCCTGTTAATGCTGCAGGTAGCTAATCAACGAACACTATCATGTTAGCATCATTTACCTCATATATACACCTCCACACTAGCGGGCTCCAGCAGCAAAGGTCTGATCTGTGGTGAGATCTGTCCCACTCTACAAAAGCTACAGCAACCCCGCACCGAACAAGACGGCTCTGTCTTCACAGCGAGCATAGAGGATGTGCTATTAGTCTTTAGCCACCTGTTTAACTACTCTGGAATTGATAAGGAATTGGATCGATAGACAGAATCAACGATGCCATTGATATTGATTAAAGCTCATCAATTCCCACCTCTAAATGTTAAAAAGCCGTCAATATTTTTCAACTGGGCATCATTTCATTGATTTTCAACAATATTTTGATGGATATTTCCAGAGAATAATGGTAAAAAGTACACACTGTAACTTTAACTTAAAATGAATTGAAATACATAATTTCACATAATAAATATTCAACACATCCACATTGTTCTATTCTGGTAAGACTGTATTCCTTCCATAAGCAGAAAAACATTCATGATTTAGAAAATGTCTTTGCTGAAGCATAAACATTTTTATTGAATCCCATCAAAGGTGTCTAAACTGGCTGACGTTTGGGTCTTTGTGCTCCAAATATTGGCGTTTGCATGACTAATCAATGTTTGGCAGACAGATTACATCAGAGACCAACTGTAGAGTGGAATCATCCAGGACTGATAGGCTAACAGCTAGTCTGCGTGTGGCCAATACCAAAATCTGTAGTTTTGAAGAATGTAAACTGTTTCTCCAAACGGAGGCTGTTCAGGAAGCTATGAGTTTTACAAAGCAACACTTTAACCTTCATGATAAAGACAGAATTATCTTTTTTGTATTGTGATGTCAGTGTTTTTGCAGCATGTAGTGCATGATGGGTAATTCAGCAGCAGTAACACTAAAGAAAAGAATCTCGGTGAAACAGGATGTACATGTTAAATAAGAAAAACACTCAGAGTTTGACGGTAAAGTTTCGTTTCAGTTCCTCCTGCTGTCTAATTGGACCGTCTCCCACCCGCTGTTCCTCCTGCTCCCACCTCCTCCTCCAGCTGAGTCTAACAGCATTTCCTCCTACAGCCATCAGTTTGCTAAAAGCAAAGCATGAAAGGAAAATCCGAGAGGAATCCCTCTGATCTGGTGTGCTGTCGTGCTGTGAAAGCGTGTTTGGGATATTTCCCTGGCTTGTTTTCCTCCCGCGTCAATCAGCACGTCCAATAAGATCAGAAGGAAGTTCCTGATAAAAGACAAATCCTTCCTGTAAACAACGAGAATCCAAAATCTGGATCGCGTTTCACTTTTACTGGCAGTTAAGGAGCTTTTTAAAAAATATATAAACAGCTGTGGAGCTGCAGCCAAGTCAGAACGCGCTCCGATATCTAATAAGTTCCACAGAAAAAGAGAACATTAAACCATCAGAGGAAATGGGTTCTGGTCTGCAGAGCGTGGATCTGTTTATGTGCGGAGAAACAAACTTGCTGCAACGCCATTTGTCTCTCCTGCAGCAAGATGTTTGTCATCCTGACACGACAAGATCCGGTGGAGCTCGAAGGTAAGAGCTGACCTCTCCATCCACAGCAAATGTAAAGAAGGAGGACAAAAGGAAACGGCTGCACTGTGTAAACATTCAGAACCAATACAGCGTTTGCAGATTAACTACAAGAACTAAATGGAAACTAAAAGATCTAGCATGCTTTCTATGAATGAGGGCTGCCCAATAAACCAAACTGTGGCAAGTGAAGATGGCAGAACGAGGGCAGAACACACAGGTCTACACAATTCTCCAACATCACCACCACACGCTCTGTGGTTCGGTGTCCAGAGATGCATTTTATACAATTCTATTTCCAACCACCAACACTATTGACAAAAAACCCACATATTTTCATACACGACTACTTGCTTCTCACTCAGCTGCTCCTCTCTGCATTTATAGCAGCATTGTTAATCTGTGTTTCCTTTATGTGTCGTAGACTAATGCCTAAATATAACAAAAATGATCTTAAATCCACTTCAATTTAATCTTGTTTCTCCTGAAAATGATAAAAGTAATTCTGGTCTCTAAATGTACACTTTCATACGTCTTTACCACCACTAAAAACTACTGCCACAAATCAGAGTCTGAGGAGTCCTTAAAATATGAACTCTTGGTATTTTAGACTTAATCAGAAAATGTCTGCTCAAAAGTTTCTGTGCTTAAAAAACAAAACCTGTTGGTGACCAAAGTTTCACTGTTCTGTTGTTTTCAACACTGATCATGGTGTAGAGTTTGGTTTGCCGTGCAGGGATCTTTCTTAAACATGTCCCGGGTGATGCCTGATGCAGTGATTTAGATGTGCACCGATAAAAAAATGGTTTACTAAAGTAACAAGTAATTATGCTAAATAGTCATGAATTTGAACTTTTCCCATCATTGGGTAGCCATAACAATCAGTTTAAGATTCAATTTGATTTTCTCTCGTTTTAATAAAACTAATTTCTACAGGTGCTGGTCATAAATTAGAATATTATGACAAATCATTTTTTTTGTCGCGTTCCTTGTGTCAAGAACTGGACTGCTGCTGAGTGGTCCAAAGTTATGTTCTCTGATGAAAGTAAATTTTGCTTTTCCATTGGAAATCCCCATCCCAGAGTTTGGAGGAAGAGAGGAGACACACAGAAGCCACGTTACTTAAGGTCCAGTGGAACGTTTCTACAGTCACTGATGGTTTGAGGAGCCATGTCATGTGCTGGTTTTGGTCCATTGTTATCTGAGGTCTAAGGTCAACGCAGCCGTCTACCAGGAAGTTTTAGAGCATTCATGCTTCCTGCTGCTGACCAACTTTATGGAGATGCAGATGTCCTTTTCCAAAAGGACTTGGCACCTGCACACAGCGCCACAGCTACCGGTTTAAGGACCAGGGTACATCCCTGTTCTTGATCGGCCAGAAAACTGGTCTGACCCTAATCTCGTTGAAAATCTGTGTCTTGTGAAGAGGAAGATGCAACACGCCAGAACCAACAATTCAGAAGAGCTGAAGGCCACCATCAGAGCAACATGGGCTCTATAACACCTGAGCGGTGCCTCAGACTGATGGACTCCATGTCAAAGGCCCCAACTAAATATTGAGTGCTGCACATGCTCACACATTTCATATTTATACTTTCAGTGGCCAACATTTAAAAAAATATTTTTGTTGCATTAGTTTGAATTGATATTCTAATATTCTGAGATACTGACATTGGGATTTTCATTAGTTGTTTAAATAAACATCTGAAAAATCAGTCTGTGAGTGCTGAATAGATCTAATGTACACATTTCACTTTTTGAAAGGAATTACCGAAACAAACGAACTTTGTCAGGATATTCTAATTTTATGGTCCACACCTGTAAACAATTCTAGAGTTGCACCTCTTTAAGGATCCCAACAAACATCCAGCAGAAGTCCAATCCTTGTAACTCTTTAGGACGGGTTACTGGTAGAACTGACCTATGAGACTGTCGGGGCGTGGTAGAGCACTCCTCTGGTACAAGCCGTACGGATCAGCACCGTACGCCGATGACTGGCTCTGCCGGGGCAGCGTGGAACCATAGTGCTGCGGCACCGCCGTTAACCCCACGTGCAGTGGCGACCCTGTCAGTGCCCTACCCTCAATCAAAGATAGGGTTGAGCCAAGGCGTCCGCCAACCCCTCCACCTCCCAGAACCTGAGTGGCATCGGTCGGGGAAGTTGGCGACAGGCAGGACGGCGGCATGGTGGTGCCCGGAAAAATGGCAGCCAACGGTTTGGGCTCAGACAGGATGGGTGAGTCGTACGTGCTGCCTTGAGATGTTCGCATGGAGATGCGAGAGGGGGAGACCGTTCCAGTGGTGCCGCAGCCGGGGGACTGGCTCCTGGAGGGGAGGGAGGCCATCCTCCGTAACATTCGACTGGACGCCTGGAAGGATATGTTAAAAAGAAAATCAATGCTCAACTCTTCCAAACACAGATGAATGAGACGTTTAATTCACCCGATAAACAACAGGTCAGGCATGAAAACGGTGGTCAATCTTCCACATTTATAGAAGCAAAATCATCTAAACCAAATCTCAAATGCTCCTTGATTACAAACTCTGACAACAAGAAATCTGCCTCATTATGTCGTCACACTCATGAACGGTCAAAGGAAAAATTATGATGTGGGAAACGCCGGGAGAACACTTATCTGTCACTCTGCTTCTGATGTCATGTTAAATACATATAATTACAAGCCCCAGTGGAAGGAGCCTGGATGATTGGACGGTAGGAAGCAGCTTGATTTGTGGATATTATTTGATGCTCATGACAGCAATTATTGAGCTTCTAGTAGCTGCTGTTGCGACAGGCAGGGCTGTTTCTAGCTATTTTGGTGCCCTAAGCACAAAGGCTTCGTGGTGCCCCCCCCCCCCCCCCACACACACACACACACACATACAGAAAAAACAACACAATAACACAGTATGTGCAAGCGCTTCACCTTAAATTTTCTTTAATTCTCTTGTATGCACAAACTGCTTATTATTTTCCAAAAAGTAGGATTGATATTTAGTGTGTGTGTGTGTGTGTGGGGGGGGGGGGGGGGGGTCATTTTGCCTTGGCCCCCAAAATGTCTTGATACGGCCCTGGGTGTGTGACTGAGTTTTGAAGGTGATCTGAATTGTATCAAATGTATAAATATTACATGTGTGTAACTTATTGTTTTATACAGGTAAAAACGTGTAGTGGAGATAAATCTACCTATATTTTACTTTTCAACACTGTTTTGTTTTCTTGTTTTTATTTAACTATATTTTCCTGTCCTGTCTGTCTCTCATCTTCCTGCATCTCCTCTAAACTCTCCAGAAAACCTGCTGCCTCGATTCTTACTTTTTCACCTCATCAGTTACTTTTGAGCAGATCAAAGGGATCTCCTGACCGCAAAGCGGAGAGCGCGATTCAATGCTGCGTCAGTGAGGTGAAATCACCACAGCACAGGTGATGAGCTCTGCAGTAGCAGAGCGCCAGGCACAAATAAGACAGAAAGTAGAGAACATGTGCAGACATGAACGATCGTGTGTTCATTATAGTTTTTTGGCTGCGCCACTTTGAGAATGGACCGTGCGCTGGAAGCAGCAGCCTGAATCGCTGCGCAACAACGATCAGCGCTGTGCTGCTCTCTGTGTTCTCTGCTCAAAAGAGTCCATAAATGATGTAATATAGGTAGAAAACTTTCTTCCGGGTCCCCTGGATGTGTAGGATATACAGCTCCCCCATCCCTGCTCCTGGATGAAAAGCCGGACATTTTCATCACTACAAGAACCCCCAGTCCGGACGCCCCGTACAGAGAGTGAAAAGTCGACACGGTCCATCTCCTTTCCTTTTTGTATTGTTTTCTCTCTGTAAACATGCTGTTAACTTGCTTTGCACATCTTCTAATTGAAATCTGTCTTTATCGTATATATATTATATTTCATAAGCTTGCGTTTGGTGCCCCTTCCCCGGCGTGGTGCCCTACGCGCTGTGCGTGGTGTGCGTGTGCGGAGCGCCGGCGCTGGCGACAGGTATGACAAGAAACTCATTTCTCAGGTAGCAACCAGAAATTTTAAACAATCACTTATGGAAATTTTACTCTTACAAGCTGCAATAAAGTAGCTGCAGCATGGATGCTGATCTTTTTGTCCAATTGTCATGTTGTAAATGTTTAAATGAAGGTTTTTCTCATCACAGCTTTTAATTCAAACCATTGGCTCCAAATTATTTGGAACCATTTTTTAACAACGCACAAGATGCCTTGATATTTTCTTTGTCAATTGCATTTTACAGTCATGAATAATCATTAAAACCAGCTTTAACACTGATGCAAACAAGGAAGTCCAAACTATACCAGTAGCCTGTACAAGTACATCAAACTGATAATGCCATTGACGACTAAAGTCGTCATTTGCATTTTTTTTACTGTGTGGGTGTCGGAACGAGCACCCACACCGTGAAAACAAACATCTCAGCTCTAAAGCCGATCTTCATCCGCATACATCACGTGATCAGGAAGCAGAAAATCCATGTGTTAGGAGATCGTTTTGGGCCGCTGCTGTAAAAGAAGCGAGGCGCAAACCGGTACAGCTTCTGCCGATCACAATTCAACAACGGATTATGAAAGAACGAATAAAGCTTCGAAACTTCCTGATGTAAGAGGTGAATTTCCTCTTTGTTTTGTTAGTTTTGGTGTTGACATCATCCTAGCGTGCAACGTTCTGTGACTCTTAAAAAAAACTGTAAAAACGCTGAAAAATGCTGGTCGCGAAGGGCTTTTCTGATCAGAAATAGCTGGCAGTGAATGAGTTAATAACAGCAGTAAATATTCTGGTTTTTCTGATGAGTATCTACTGAAATATCGTCATGCAATCCTCCGTGATTTAGACAAAGTTCAAAAGTTTCCGAAACAATAAATATTAGCTATAATGCTAATGCTAGTTAACGGCTAGCATACAATAGCAACTTAGTTAAGGACCTTTTCAGTCATTTTGACAAATGTTATGTTTCACAACTGAACCAAAGACAATATTTAGTAAACAAATGCTAAAATAAGGTTACTAGTTACAGGTACAATGTTCACAGTAGTTAGCCGCTAGTGGCTAAAATATCAAATTCCTAACAAATAAGTTACATTTCTATCTGATTTTAAACCTTTTTTCAACATTTAAAGAAGATAAATTAAGTGTACATAGATTGTCAAAAAGGCAAAAACATTAAATAATCTGATTAATATCAAGTTAGCTAAAATAGTTGTCCTGATTGACAGCATGTATTAGCCGATGTAAAAAAAAATTCTAGAAAATGGACTAAGGCCCTGTCCACACGTAGCCGGGGATCTGCCAAAACATAGATATTTTTCTACTTTTGGCCTGTCATCCACACGAAAATGAATCTTTTTAAAAACTCCGGCCAAAGTGAAGATCTGCGTTTTCTCCGTTTTGGGTGTCTGCGTGTGGACAGACAAAACCGGAGTTTTAAGGTCCGCAACGTCACTTTCCGCGACTAAAAAATGCTGACATCACGTGTGCGACCTGTGTTTACACTAGCCGACAGCATGGATGCCCTCAGAGCTGCGCTCGCTTTATCAATTGTCCAAGCGCTGTTTGCTTGTTTGTTTTTGCAAGCGGAATTACTGCTCCTTGCAGAAGACCACAGACGAAGGACGAGGTTAAGAACGGGGGAAGTACTGCCGCCTACAGGTCTGGCATGTCCTTAACAACGTATTTATCCGGGTACGTGTGGGCAGAGTTTTCGTCTCTTAATATGGAAGCCTATTCCTGCCAGTCTGAAAAAAATTTTTTTTTATTTATCTCATAAATATGACATAGCTATGTCATATTTATGAGATTTATTTATTTATTACCAGAGTGGCGGGAATTGGCTTCCATACTTTTACATTTTTCAGTGATTGACACATTTTAATTTTTGAAACCTAAAATAATAAATATTATTACAGGTGAAATCCTTAAACAATGTTAACACAACTTGTAGTGGACGTTTTTATTTTCTGAGTGGATCATTTCAACCATTGCTCCGCATAACCGTCATTCATTCTGGTGAAGCTTTCACGCAAGGCCATTGACCTACGTGCTCATTCCTGGGTTAGTTTTCACTTCGTTCGCATTCTGTTTCCTGCACCTTCATCTATTCATTTTACCTTGCCGTTCTCACAGTTTTTTTTTAATGGCTGAGAGTCTATTGAGAAAAAGTGTCTTCGAAGTCTACTATGAGAAGAGAAAGGCCTCTGAAGTGAAAAATAAGACCGGAGTTTAGGAGACTCTTTTCAACGATGGCGTGCGCTGAGAGTGAAGGTTGAGCTTCTCACAGACGCCTCTGTCGCCAGTTTCCGCTTGACAAGTACGTAAGTTTGGCCTGAAATTCATTTTAGATTGCTGCTAGAAGTTATCTACGACTACATTCTAACTTTCCAGGGAGGAATTGCTAGATTCTGTTTGGAGGAAGAGAGGAGACACACAATTTGGGAATTATGTAGCCTGGCCTACCAGACTCGTCCTTTGTTTACTCCTGTACAGAGAAAGAGTCTGGTGACTCACGGGCTGAGAGGCACATGAGGGGCGGGACTAGGCAGCTCAAAAATAAGCAATCAGAAAAAAGACAGAAATGCTGACTGTACTTCAGCAGTAGTTAAAAATAGAGTCTGGCGACATCGCAAACATCTTTTTTTTTAGAAGAAAGGCTTTTAAACACATTCAAGTCATTTAGAACAGAGGAAAGAGCTGCAGCGAACTCCGCCGCTGTCTTTGTTGTTTATGACAAACTGAGCGTCGCTGGGTGAGACGTCCGTGACGTTGTAGAAGCTGCGGTCAAAAATGGAGTCTGGCAACGGTGCAAACATCTTTCTTTAGACGAAAGGCTTTTAGCACTTCTACTTGTTGTGGTTTTAACCCTCCCACTGTCCTAATGGGTATGACCCCGCAAGGAAAGTTGACCAATGAGTAGGGTTGATGGTTTATCCCTTGGGTCCATGTGGCAGGGGTGAGGAGTGAGCACCGCCTCACCCCTGCCACGTGGACCTCAAGGGATAAGCCATCACCCTGGGGGTGCGCGAGGTGAAAAGTGTAATGGCTGCGGAGCTCAGAGAAGTCTGTTATATGTCACCATTAGCGTAGCCAGAAACTCATTTGTGGGTGGGCCTAAGAAAAAGTGAGTGGGCCCAATAAATGTAATTGAAAACAAGTATAGTGTGTGTGTGTGTGTGTGTGTGTGTGTGTGTGTGTGTGTGTGTGTGTGTGTGTGTGTGTGTGTGTGTGTGTGTGTGTGTGTGTGTGTGTCCTACGCATGTGTCCTAGCTTCATAATAATAATGCACCGAGCTTTAGCGCTCTGGCCTGCACACGCTGTTAATAGCAAGATATGTTCCGTATTTGATCATTTTTAACAGTGTTGGAGAAATCTGAAGGTGGTGAGTCATTCTGGCAGATTGTAATTAACATCTGTCTCATGCAGGTGTTCTGACGTTGTAAACCTCACACACAGAACATTGTGGATGTAACAAAATAAATCAAGAAATGATTCTCATTCAGGCTATTAACAGCGCGCTGAAGATCTGAAGTTCAGAGTGCGTCTGTCAGAGGTCAGACGCGTTCCAGCGGAACCCCGGCTCACGGGTGCACATGTGAGCACATCTGGGCTGGGCAGAAGTAACTTTACAACATTGGTTTAAATAGCGCCAATAACGAGACGCGGTGACTGGAGCGGCTCATGGAGCTGTGCCGCACACACACACACACACACACACGCACACACACACAGATTCAATAAGCGCACGCTACGCAAACTCTGGCGCCACGCCGTCAGACTGAAGGCAGAAATGAGCGCTGCCTCCTCCGTGATTAAAAAAAATTTTTAAGAGGTTTTACGACAACATTTTTCATTCAAGGTCAAATTAAGATATTAGCTTCTATTTTGGGATGATGTATGAAATTCGAGTCCGCTCCAGCCAGCAGTGTTGGGAGTAACGCCGTACAAAAGTAATTAATTACTGTAATGCATTGCTTTTTGCTGTAATGTGATAATGTAAGGCATTACAGGGAAAGAAAATGGTAATATTTACTCGGTACAATTGTCAGTAACGCAGTAATTACAATGCATTTTTAAACCCAGAATCAAGATGTGTTCCTTAAAAATTCAAATTGCGGGAAACCCGAAAAAAGTTCCAGTATCTGCATATATTACGTCATTTATGGACTCAGCTTTGCAGGCAGAGAGGACGCAGCGGTACCGGCTCAAATACTCCAGTTGCGTCCTCCACGCGGCCGCTGCAACATTCACAAAATCGCTCCACTAAAACAAAATAATTAACTTGCGATCGTTCATATCAGCGCATGTTCTCTGGTATTCTGTACTTTTCTGACGTGCTTTGCCTCATCTGAGTTAATCTGGGCCCCGGTGATTTCAACTCATTACTGATGGAGCGCCGCGCACGTGAAGATCCCGTTGGCTGATGGTTAGAAAGTAGGAAGTCTAGGAAACAGTTTTTTCTGGAAGACGGAGAAAACATGCAGCATGCAGGAAGATTAGAGAGAGAAAGGGCAGGAAATTATTCAAATAAAATCAAGAAAACAAAACAAAGTGCTTGAAAAGAAAAAATGTAGGTAGATTTATCCCCAATACACATTTTTACCAGTGAAAAGCAATAATATGTAAGCATTTAATATTTATACATGTGATAGAATCAGATCACCCCAGAAGTCAGTCCCACATCCAGGGCCGTATCAAGGCATTTGGGGACCAAGGCTAAATAGACTTGGAGCCCCCACCACCTCACTCGCCGCTCAGTTAATCTAAGATGGCAGCGTGCTGAGAGTAAAGATTGTTGTTTCATTTATTACATAAACAATCCTTCTAAAGAACTGTTTTTAACAGCAATCATAGCTCAGACACCACATCACCTTCCACCGGATGTGTCATGAGTTCACCAGGCATCAGATTACCAAACTCATACTGAAGTTGTTTTGTTGAAAGTAACTTAGAGTAATGCAAAAGTAGTGTAATGCCTTACATTTTAAAATCAGTAATATTATAATGTAATAAATGACTTTAAAATGAGGGTAACAAGTAATAAATAATGCATTACAGTTTTGAAGTAACTTGCCCAACACTAGTTACCTAAAATGTTAAACCTAAAGTTCAAGCCACAAAAACTCTACAGATTTTTAACATTTAAATATCTATTTGAATTTAGGCTGTGTTAGAGATGGGTGCGTTGAGTAAATGCTGTGGCTCATTTTTCATACTTTTCTCGTAGGGATGCACCAATACCACTTTTTTCCAAACCTATACGATACCAATACTTGGATCAGAGTACTCGCTGATACCGATACTTCTGTCACACAAAAGAATGCAATGAATTGGAAACAGATTTTATTTTCTTCTCTGCTTCCAACAGGAAAAGACTGTGAGTTAGATAAAAATATATATATATATATTAATAGAAATGATCACAAAACTTCAGTATTAGGTTAACAGAAATGACAAGTTACTGTGAAGCCACTTTCAGGCAACTGCATTGGTATTGGTTCCTGGTATCGGTTAACTTTTACCTACTTTCACCGATACTGGTATCGGTATCGGTGCATCCCTACTTTCTAGTGTCATGCAAACAGAACCCCAATAGAACCAGTAGGGATGTCCCTATTGGTTTTTTTTTTGCCCTCGAGTCCGAGTCATTTGATTTTGAGAATCTGCCGATACCGAGTCCCGATCCGATACTTTCGATACATTAAAAAAAAGAAAAAAAAGGAAGAAACAGTTCCAGAATGTTCCTTATTTTTTATTTAATTACCATTTCATTTTAATTTTTAACAACAGATCACTTCTGTGAGGTAGCTTGAACAATCAAGTAATAAATAACATAAATTCTTCCCTTTTGGACTTTATTGCAAATATAAAAAGTCTAATATAAAAACAGATAGCACTTCAACTTAAAATACCTGGCAGGGGCCTATTTTGCCTGGGCCCCCAAAATGCTTAGATACGCCCCTGGGAATGGGACGGAGTTTTGAAGATGATCCAAATGCAAGATCCAAGATGATACAGGTACAAATGTGTAGTGGGATAAATCTACCTACATTTTATTTATTTAAGAACTTTGTTTTGTTTTCTTGGTTTTTATTTTCCTATCTTCCTGTCCCGTCTGTCTCTGATCTTCCTGCATCTCCCAGTCCTAACTCCTGCCTGCTTCCGTCTTTTTCACCTCACAAGTAACTTAAGGGCATCAGGAGAGCCTGATAACCTTTAAGGAGAACCAAGTTGCTCTCCTGTAATTTGAACCCAGTATACTGTACGAGTCCGGATCGGGGCTTGGATCGGGAAGTAAAGCCCGAGTCCCGATCAGTCTGAAACCACGTGATCGGGGCAGATTTCCGATCATGTGATCGGATCGGGACATCCTTAGGAACCAGTAGCTGAGCTAGTGGGCCACTGGTGTAAATGATTAAGTTATCAACTAGGTCAAATGATCCTCTTCTGGTCCTTTGGCTTGTCGTCTTCATTACAGATAAATAACTCCCGCTCACTTAAACAGCCTGAACTTATAACTCATTCTTCCAGATCCACCCCGACAGATCGAAGGGGTTGTTTCCTGTTGTGAAATCTTATTTTAAATTAAAACTTTTAAAAACTCACAGTAAACAAACGAACAAACAAGCAAACAAAAAACAGATGAAATGATCTCAGTGGCGATCAGGCCTACCTGCCCAGAGGCTTGACCTTCTGCTCTTGGGCTTCTGGAAATGGAGGCGCGGGGCTCCGAACGCACCACATTCTGGTTGCTGTAGTAACTAACGCTGCTGTCTTGGTAGCCGCTGTCTGAATACGAGGTCATGTGGGCTGAGTGACCTCCTGAGCCTAAAAAACAGAAAGAAAAGAGATCTTAGCTGGTTTGTTGTGAGATCAAAAGGCATTATTCGTCACAGCAGTTTTCAAAAATTGCATTTTATCTCCTCAGGATTTTGACTCGTTAAACAGCATTATGTGTATAAACACACACACACACATATATATATGTGTGTGTGTGTTGAGCTTTTGCGCTGCTCTTGGAACAATCTGCTGGCCTACTTTCTGCTGTAGGATGAGGAGGAGGAAGAGGAGGAGGATGCATGTGGGGGATATTTTTATACTCTGAGACCACTCCAACTGTATGGAATACAAATAAGCCAACGGCAAAGTTGCTTTAATATTTCAAACTGCTGCTCAGAAGGTGGATGTTGACTCATGCTGGAATTAACTTCACTAAGTTGGAGGTTAATTGCTCTGCAGAGTCCTTTTATTTATATTTTTATTTTTTGAAGAGGCAGAAATTAATTTTTCTGTGTATAAAAAAAGGATGCACCAGCTGCTGCATGACTTCGCTCCATCAGCTGCCCATCTTCTGTGGTTTAACACCTGCTGCCAGGAGGCTTGATGCAACCCAAATGTCAAACGCTCCAGTGAGGAAGCCTAATGTCCACCAGCGTCAGGCTGGAGCTGTATTACGGCGGTCCAGGTGTGGAGATATGTGGAACTTTTCCACCTAAAAATAAAGCCTCAAGCAGCTGGGAGAAGACAAGCGTCATGTTCTGGGTCTATATAGGTGATGTGAATAAACCCTTACTGCATGTCTAACTGGAGAAATGCACATCGCCTCTCTATAGAGTCCTGATTAAAAGAAGGTGTGTAGAGCATAAATATACTTTTGAAACACATTCTATTGCTGCTTATTAACACCTTTAAAATTCTAGAAAAACTAAACCTGCGTATGAACAGCTGAAGTCTGTACGAATATCCTAAAAGTAGTCTCTTTTTTCCAAAGTCCCCTCGTTAGCTGCCTTTCTGCCTTTGTTTAAGGTTCACTTATGTCAGCTCATCTAATTTTGTTTTGGATCATTTCAGGTGTTTAATGACTCTTAAAGCTGCAATAGCAAATCTGTAAAACAAGCTAGTTTTTAAGCACAAACACGGTCACAGAACCCTCATTCCTCCGGGTTATCAGGGCTATCAGCCCTCGGCCACGTCCGCCTGATACTAGAACCTGCATTGCCAGAAGAAAAGAGAATGCACTAAACACCAGTCGCTGTTTTCTAGGTCCAAACTTCTTTAGTTGTCCGCAACTTCAAATGGTGTTTTACCTTTTTGGGGCTCTGTCCCAAAGTTGAAGTGGTAGCAGCCGGCTGTTTCTCCTTCTCTGATATTACTGAGCGGAGAACCTCTCACACCACTGGCGTTCTGTTGCTAAATACGTGAGTGCATTATGAGTGGAGGACCCAGGGAAGTGTGGAAGTGAGGTGGTCTGGAGAGACCGACAAACTGGATGATTTAAAGCTATACTTCAGTAGAACCTTGTTATAAGGCATGAAAGAAGTGTTAAGCTAGCTTGTTTATCAGATTTACCATTGTAGCCTCAAACAGGGTGAAGCTTAAGCACAACCAACAACTGTCCAGCCAAACAAACAGTTGCAACCAAAAAACAAGGTCACTAATATTTAGTTGGACCGCCTTTAGCTTTGATTACAGCACCCATTTGCTGTTGCATGGTTTCGATAAACTTCTACAAAGTCGCCAGATATATTTTCCATCCAGTGTTGCATTAACGTGTCACCAAGAGCTTGCACTGATGATGGTCGAGTCTGACCGCTGCACAAAGCTTTCTCCATCCCAAAGGTTCTCAGTGGGGTTACGGTCTGGACTCTGTGGTGGCCAATCCTTGTGTGAAAATGTTGTCTCGTGCTCCCTGAACCACTCTTTCACTATTTGAGCCCGATGAATCCTGTCACCTTGGAATATGCCCCTACATCCACTACAACCACTACACTCCTTTGTGTACACCCTTGCTTGGGGTTCTGCTGAGGGAGCACCACAGTTTGGACAAATCACAGTTAAACAAAGAAGACAAAAGCCCCTAATCTGCTTAAAGATAACAGACCCTCACTGTCATGCAGGGAAACGCGGTCCACTTCGGGCAGGTAGAGTCCTTCCTCCGCCTCCAGGTGGCGACTGGGACATCCAGGCATGTCATTGGCTCCACCCTGAGACTCTCCACCTGTCATAAAGCATCCAACTCCCCGTTAGTGTCACGATAATTTCTGCGTTTTCCCAACACAAACAAAATGAGGCATGTACAGTACAATCAATAAAACCGTTTTTGCAGAGTTGGACCCTTTTATCCCAAATGATACTTTAGGTTTAGTGAAAAATGAGCCTGATATGTGAACGGAGGGATCTTTGACAGAATAGTAAATGGGTCTGATTCAAAGCCCTTCCACAGCAGTGGAAACGTTGCTTTGTTTTGCTTGACCAGCTTGTAGATGACCTCTTGACCTTTTTGGCGCCAACAGGTTCTGCGTGCCAGCAATTTCCAGTCTTCTGGAGGCTGTGAAGGTGTTCTCATCTGGAAAAACAATCCTGCCTTAGCGCTGAATTAATACAGATCTGATCTGATCTAAAGTTCGGGGGGTTTAAAACATGCCAGAGGCATCCAAAGCCTCAGTGAGCATTCACCAAACTCAAACCATTCTTGTGTGTGTATGATGAAAACAGGAGGGCTTACCTGCAGATCTCCATGCGTAGGACTTCTCAGACGAGCTTTGATGTCCAAGAGGAAGTTGAAAAGAGCCGGAGAACAGAGAAGGAGTTAAATCAGGAAGGACAATGATGAAAACAAAGGCTTCTGGGAAAACTTATCTGAACATGTATTTAATTTTAAATGACATGTATTTTATTTTCAAATGATTACCATCAAAATTAGAGTTGTATTTTAGTTTATTGGTATTGTGATGTATCCTGATAACAAAATTCATCCAAAATATCATAACTCCATTTTCTCGATATTACAAAATCTCATAAAATATTTAGAAGAGAGTAAAATCTGCAAAAGCTTTGAAGGATAGTTTCTTGATCGGCCTCTGTTTGGAGAAACTGAGTTTACGCCCTTTAGACAGATAAGCTAACAGCTAGCCATGCTAACTTTAAACATTTAAGTTGTTCACAAGTTAATTAAAGAGGACCTGTTATGCCAATTGGACTTTTTGCATTTTTGTGCATGTGGGCCTTTAATGCTTCTACAAACACTCCAATAGAGCTCTGGGCATCACGTGACTCTCAGAGCGTAGGCGCCATGCTGGCAGGCATCAGTGTAAACAAAATGAACGGGACCGGCATGAATTTTACTCCGCTGGAGTTTACTTCACATTTTAAAACTGAAGATATGGTTTTATGTACTCAGAAATTAAACAGACTAAACATCTCCGACCCTTGCCTGGGATTAGGGTTGTCACGGTAACCGGTGTAGCGGTAAACCCCGGTAAAAAAGTTGACAATAATAATAACCGTCTTGTTTTAAAAAAATATATATTATCTTGGTGGATTACCGTGGCTGCGGTGTAGGTGCGGTGACCCTTACCAGCCACCGTATCATCTGCTGAAGTTGCCGGCGACACATGCGCACTTTATTGTTTACGACCAAAACTTTCTTGAAGCTAAAGCTGAAATAATGGCTAAAGGAGGAGACGGCAGCGCTCAGGACATTTATTATCCCTCAAAGAAGACCAAGTCAGAAATATGGGCATTTTTTGGATATTTGAAGAATGCCGAGGCACAGTTGATAGAAGACGGCTATTCTGTTTGCAGCACGTGCAGAAAAAGTGTCTGTGAAAGGCAGCAGCGCTTCAAATCTCATGACACATCACGTGATGTTTAGTTGTTGCTATGAGCAACAAGACAGAAAAAGTCACGCCACAATAAATTTAGAATGCCCAGTAAGAATCGTAACAAAAGCATTTGAAATAAATACCATATACAGTTGAGGGAATGTTGGTTAAAGTGCCTGAGAGGAAGTGGTCGCTGCATGAGTGAAAGCCTTTGCTCCTGGGATGCCACCGTTTCATTTAAGCCTGGTCACTAGCGTGTTTTATTGCAATGATTCAACTTTTCCGGCATTCCGGATCTTGGGGAATTTGGCTCTTCCTTATCTCGTCCAATATCTGTTATGGCATCCTGGGGCACAACAGTTATCTACCATATTTCCCATTTCTAGTTTGGGTTTTCTGCAAATAACACTAGCCTAACTGTGAGCAACTGCCTGCCAAGATGGCGCCATCCAATTTGATCTGTTGCATGCCGGGACAAGTGACGTCAACTACCGGAGCTCTATAGTTTAAAAAACTGTGCATTTGTTTACTGTCCATGTTTGGCTTAGAAATTATAGGCCTAAAACGAGCTGTTTTAAAAAGTCCCTGCTTCTGACATCACAAGTAGAAGTGTGTAATCCCCCATTTCTGCCATGATAAACACCCAAGCTCAGTCTAATAAAGCTATTAAACAAAGAAGTAGAAGCTATAAGGGGAGGGATGGGCGTGGCCATCAACAGCTTGTTTTCTTAAAGTGGCAGTGCCCGGAAATGGCTCATTGTGGAAGGCACTGAAAATGTCAAGTAGAAAACCACTGAAATTGCTTCATCTGAGGGGGATTTAGCGCAAAGAACTTAATGAACATGTTTTGTATAAACAACAGGACTACAACTTTGAAAAAAATCATAATATGTTTCCTTTCACCTCAGTTAATTTAAAAGTAAATAACACCATTATCAGCAAACTGCCAAACGTCTGGTGACAGCGTTCACTGCAGTGTTCAAATCAAAAAGAAATTTCATTATTTTAACATTACTGGTTTCTAAATTCAAATTCACATGAAAGACTGTAGAAATTTGGGAGATTTGATGTGTTTAAAGATGGCAGAACCAACTACAAGCTCTCAGACTAGCAATTAGCCCATCAGTCCAGAGAGATGTAAAGCTGTTATTTAAACTGGAGTTATTATAGAAGTTACTGGATCTTTAGAATGGTGGTTTATGTGTAATTACTCCATAGGTCCCAGATAAAAGCATCAAGGACTTAATTCTACCTGCTACTGTCTCCAGGCGGTGAATCCGCTCCCAGCATACACTTCTCCAGCTGACTCGCTACAATCTGCCGCTCCTCTTCCAACTCTCGAGTCAACCTCTCAAACTGGAGCTCCTGCAGAGAGACATGAAGAGCAACGTTCACGACCCAACACCAAACCATGGCGCGGCACTTAAAAACTTTTCTTTCAGCACCTGTTGGCCGCCAGTTCGAATTAAACATAGAGACCTGTTTCGTACTCTAGTTGGCCTGACCAATTTCTCACCTGGTGTGAGCTCGCTGAGTGACCTGCTCTGCATTTTAAACGCCTAAGCTGTGTCCAGAACCAACATCAGTGCCTCTTTGATGGAAACAGTCAAAACACACATGACGGATCCCTTATGGGGTATTTATTAGAAATACAAAACTTTATTAATGAACTATAAACGTCTATTAATATTTGCAAACAAATCCTGTAGATTTTAATAACCAGTTCATCTACATTTCACTCATCAACACTCATTGTTATCTGTTTTGTTGTTTGGGGAATTTGACGTGTCATAAATTGTGGTTTGCAGCTAAAAGTGTTGCACTGTTTTCCACGTACACTCGACGCGCTGATAGATGGCGGAAGGTCTTGAAATGCTTCTTGAAACAACCACTGCAGCTGTAGTTTCATGCATGCAAGCTTCAGCCTTGGGTGAGCTACACCTTTTCTTATCAAAACACACACCACCCCAACTAGTAGAATTAGCATTATAGAAAATCATGATACCATTTAGCCATCAATCACTTTACCATTCAGGGCTTAAAGGCTTCCTAGTAGAACGCTATGCTAATGAATCGTTTTAGGGCTTAAACTTTGTTAGACCTTTAACATAGTTTGGTTAAAAACTTGACCTGTTTCATATTTGACACCACTCTGCCGCCCTCTGCTGACCAAAAACTGCACTTAAGTGAATTTAGTGGCGCGGGTAGGTGTTCTAGGGGAGCTCGTTACCTGCTTTACGGAAGTAAAAGTAAGATAGTAATGTCTTTGGAGGTGAAGCAAAAAGTAGGGATGTCCCGATCAGGTTTTTTTTTGCCCTTGTGTCCGAGTCATTTGATTTTGAGAATCTGCCGATATCGAGTCCCGATCCGATACATTCGATGCATAAAAAAAGAAAAAAAAAAGAAGAAACAGTTCCAGAATGTTCCTTATTTTTTATTTAATTACCTTTTTATCTAATTTTAACAACGGATCACTTCTGTGAGGTAGCTTGAACAATCAAGTAATAACATAAATTCTTCACTTTTGGACTTTATTGCAAATATAAAAAGTCTAATATAAAAACAGATAGCACTTCAACTTAAAATACCTGGCAGGGGCCTATTTTGCCTCGGCCCCCAAAATGCTTAGATACGCCCCTGGGCATGGGACGGAGTTTTGAAGGTGATCTGAATCGTATCAACTATATAAATACTACATGCTGATAAATTATTGCTTAATACGGGTACAAACGTGTAGTGGGATAAATCTACCTACATTTAATTTTTTTAAGAACATTGTTTTGTTTTCTTGGTTTTTATTTTCTTATCTTCCTGTCCCGTCTGTCTCTGATCTTCCTGCATTTCCCAGTCCTCCAGAAAAACTCCTGCCTGCTTCCTTCTTTTTCACCTCACAAGTAACTTTTTCACTAGCAGATCAAATTGATCTATTGTGTGTTGATTATATAGCTTTTTGGTGACGCCACTTGGAAACTTAGAAAATGTAACTGTGGCCGTGTGCAGAACGCAGCTAGAGTTCATGAATAATCAGCAGTTTGCCTGCTGCTCTCTGCATCTCTGCTCAAAAGAATCCCCGCTACGCTGAGTGAGGGAGCTAAAGGAGGCTACATAATCATGGACTGATGGTGGCCTAGCTTTGTTGCTACTGGACATGTAAGTAATAAACTTTTTGTCCAACAGCGTGGATCTTTTTACTTCGTGGTTTATTTTAGTATCAGTTAGCGCTAGCTACAGCAGGCTGCAGCAGGGTTGTTTACGACAGTTGCAATTCAAGCGAAAGCAGGGCTGCCAACTTTTGCACATTTCAAAGAGTGAGACGGGGTCATGGGGTTAGGAACGGACAATTCGCCGACCGTTTGGGGGGGCCTACTCTGTACCGAAGAGGATTAGAGCCAATGACAAGAAAAACAAAAAAGAAAAGAAAGAGAATTCTTACTTTTTTCTCAGATTTCTGACTTTTTTTTCCTCTAAATTATGAGTTTTTGTCTCAGAATTCTGACGTTTAATCTCGGAATTCTGACAGGGAATTTTGGGGAAAAAGTCAGAATTCTGTTTCTTTTATTTTTTCCTTTTCAGTGGCCCTAATCCTCTTCCGTACCTCTGACTTTACAGAGGGAACTGACCTTTGTTTAATGCAAATGTTCTTTTTGTGAGGAAAAAATAACATCCAACTCTCCTGAACTTCTTCACATTATCATCTATCTGTCTATCTATCTATCTATCTATCTATCTATCTATCTATCTATCTATCTATCTATCTATCTATCTAGCTAGCTAGCTAGCTAGCTGTCTGTCTGTCTGTCTGTCTGTCTGTCTGTCTGTCTGTCTGTCATCTATCTATCTATTGTGTGTGAAATAGCGCCAGTTCAATTGTTACTTAAGTGTTGTTTGTGTGCATGTTGTTCAGTAGCTAATGCTATAATTAATATTGTCTGTTTTTATTTTTCATAAGCCCTACGCACTGTGCGTGATGCGTGGTTTGGGAGCGCAGGCACTGGTTTACCATGAGAGATTGGAGGTGTTGGAGGTGTGGCGTGAGAGAGTGTGAAGAGGGTCAAATGTGTGTGTCTCACGCTCAGTGCGTGCGAGTTGGCAGCTCTGGCCAAAAGGCTCTATGACTGCCTGGAGCTACAAACTCTGTGTACAGCCGCTCACAATATCCAGATAAAGCAACAGGCAAGCTATGGATCTATGTCTTAGAACGTTATATGTGAACTCCGACATTCTTTGTTTTCCTCTTGTCCAACAAGAACGTTAGCAGTAGCTCGGGCTAGCGTTGTTCTGAGGTTAGCATCACAGCTGATGCTGGAGTGGGTTGGACAACTCTAAGGAGGTGTGTCTAGTTTATGACGTGGAACACCAGCTTTTCTCAGAAGGCCTAGTTCCTCGGCAGCCATCACAATATCACTTATGTGCACAAAATAGAAGACCAGAGATGGCGCAGACTCTGGTATGCTACATTAGACATCCCAAGCTGCTTATATTCAACAAGGTAGAAATGGTTTTAAACTCTACGACTCAGCCCTTATTCTGATATAATTCAGTCTTTGGCACCACCAAGGTCTTAATTATGATCCAAATCACACTATAATCATGATATGGTTTATTCCTTAACAATGGCATGGCTTGATTAACATTAGAAGAAAAAATGTATAAACACTAGTGAATGAATATTAGTTTGGCTTCACATGCCCATCCCAAAGGTAACCTTTATAAAATCAAAATGTTCTTGTTGATTAGAAAGTGCTGACAATATTTTTGGTCCAAGCTGTAAATAGCTTCTCAGTAATGTGTTGTGAAAGTAAAATGTTAGGCTTAGAAATGGTATTGCTTGCATAGTAAAAACATAAATAACATAAAAAAAGGTGAGCTGTTGAGGGAATGACGCTCCAGGGAAGACTGGGGTAACGTAGCAGAAAAACAGCTAAATATTCAGAGCCATCATGTAGAAATACAGTAATTTAATGTCACAGCTTACTTATGTCTGACTATATTAACAATGAAACAAACACAGAGTCTGAGTTATGGTTACACAACGCCACCCTAATAGGCTCTGACAGTTTGGAGAAAGCCATAACTTAAAAGCTCCGTCAGAACATTTTCTCTCTTTATTATTTTCAGACAGAAATGATCTGAGCCTGAATGCAGTACTTTAACTTTTACAGCCTCATTATATCTAACTGCAGCAGCTTATCTGTGCCGGCCATGGTGTTCCTGCTACATACACCTGCAAAGGTCTCCATGTCGATCAGTAACTTGAACCAGACAAGAAAAATCAGGAAGAGGAGGAGAAATAGTCGGTGGTGAGTTAAAAACAAACAAACAAAATATCTCCATCCACCCATCCGTCCATCCATTTTCATCCGCTTATCCGGAGTCGGGTCGCGGGGGCAGTAGCCTAAGTCGAGAGGCCCAGACTTCCCTCTCCCCAGCCACTTGGGCCAGCTCCTCCGGGGAAATCCCAAGGTGTTCCCTGGCCAGGTGAGAGACATAGTCCCTCCACTGTGCCCTGGGTCTACCTTTAGGTCTCCTCCCGGTTGGACGTGCCCGGAAAACCTCACCGGGGAGGCGTCCAGGAGGCATCCTGACCAGATGCCCGACCCACCTCAACTGGCTCCTCTCGATGTGGAGGAGCAGCGGATCTACTCAGAGCCCCTCCCGGATGGCCGAGCTTCTCACCCTATCTCTAAGGGAGAGCCCAGCCACCCTGTGGAGAAAACTCATTTCAGCTGCCTCTATCCGCGATCTCGTTCTTTCGGTCACTACCCAAAGCTCATGATCATAGGTGAGGGTAGGAACGTAGATCCACTGGTAAATCAAGAGCTTCGCCTTCTGACTCAGCTCTTCCTTCACCACGACAGACCGGTACAACGCCCGCATCAATGCAGATGCAGCACCAATCTGCCTATCGATCTCACGCTCCAGTTTTCCCTCACTCGTGAACAAGACCCCGAGATACTTAAACTCCTCCACTTGGGGCAGGACCTCATCCCTGACCCGGAGAAGGCATTTTGCGACTCAAGACCATGGTCTCAGATTTAGAGGAGCTGATTCTCATCTCAGCTGCTTCACACTCGGCTGCAAACTGCTCCAGCGAAAGCTGAAGATCACGTTCTGATGAAGCCAACAGGATCACATCATCTGGAAAAAGCAGAGACCTGATCCTCAGGCCACCAAAACAGATTCCCTTAACATCTTGGCTGTGACTAGAAATCCTGTCCATAAAGGTTATGAACAGAATCGGTGACAAAGGGCAGCCTTGGCGGAGTCCAACTCTCACTGGGAACAAGTCTGACTTACTGCCGGCAAAGCGGACCAAGCTCTGACACCGGTCATACAGGGACCTAACAGCCCGTATCAGAGGGCCTGGTACCCCATACTCCTGGGGTACCCCCCACAGGGACCTCTGAGGGACGCGGTCAAACGCCTTCTCCAAATCCACAAAACACATGTAGACTGGTTGGGCAAATTCCCACGCACCCTCCAGGATCCAACAAAGTGCCTCTAAAGATGATGTTGTTTCAATTAGTAAGATGATCAGGTCAGGAGATGCTTGGAGCATCGTCTTACTGATTATCTACAAGGATCAATACGTGAGGCAGCCATCATGTTTGCCTTATGATTTCATGATGTTTTTTGCACCAATGGGGATTCTGGTGTAGCTATGGGAAGCGAGGAGTAGCCATTAGAGACATCAGAGAGATTGATAAGACTGACAATGAGACTTGCGAGATGGAAAACCAACTCCGTGAGGAGACTGTGATCAAGATTTCTGCTCTGTAAAAAGTCACAAATAACAGGACAAAAACACCTGAAGGCATCAGTCTGGCAGACAGACAGCAGAAAAATGAATATTTAGTTTAAAGATGAAAGAAGTCGGGGTGTGTTTGATGACTGTGAAAGTAAATAAATAAATACACCAAACTGGTTCTCCGTGTTAGAAACATAAAACAACACAGACAAATGGTATAGAAGCTGCATCCATCTCTTGTCTGTCTGCCCGTTCATTCATCCATACATCAATCTGTCTGTCTCTCCATTCATCTTTCTGTCTGCTGATCCATCCATCAATCCATCCATCAGTGCATCAATGCATCCACTCATCCACCCATTCATCCATCCTTCAATGCATCCACTCATCCACCCATTCATCCATCCATCAATGCATCCACTCATCCACCCATTCATCCATCCATCAATGCATCCACTCATCCACCCATTCATCCATCCATCAATGCATCCACTCATCCACCCATTCATCCATCCATCAATGCATCCACTCATCCACCCATTCATCCATCCATCAATGCATCCACCCATTCATCCATCCATCCACCCATCCATCAATCCATCAATGCATCTACTCGTCCACCCATTCATCCACCCATCCATCCATCCATCCATCCATCCATCCATCCACCCACCCATCCATTTATCCATCCATCAATGCATCCACTCATCCACCCATTCATCCATCCATCAATGCATCCACCCATTCATCTATCCATCAATGCATCCACTCATCCACCCATTCATCCATCCATCCACCCATCCATCAATGCATCCACTCATCCACCCATTCATCCACCCATTAATGCATCCACTCATCCACCCATTCATCCATCCATTAATCCAACTATCATCCATCCACTCATCTACCCATTCATCCACCCATCAATGCATCCACTCATCCACCCATTCATCCATCCTTCAATGCATCCACTCATCCACCCATTCATCCATCCATCAATGCATCCACTCATCCACCCATTCATCCATCCATCAATGCATCCACTCATCCACCCATTCATCCATCCATCAATGCATCCACCCATTCATCCATCCATCAATGCATCCACTCATCCACCCATTCATCCATCCATCCACCCATCCATCAATGCATCCACTCATCCACCCATTCATCCACCCATCAATGCATCCACTCATCCACCCATTCATCCATCCATTAATCCAACTATCATCCATCCACTCATCCACCCATTCATCCACCCATCAATGCATCCACTCATCCACCCATTCATCCATCCATTAATCCAACTATCATCCATCCACTCATCTACCCACGCACCCTACCATCCATCTATCCAAACAATCCAGTTAATTCCAGCCCAATAAATTTTTATTAGAAAACAAAGCACAGCTAAATAAATTACAATAATCAATTGCCAAATGCTTGACTAAAATAATGTGATTTCAGGGCAGTTTTAAACAGGGCTAATGGAGAAGCCTGCCTCACGTATCCATTCTTATATGATCTATCCATCCATCCTGTTGTAATTTAGGCCTACTCCACACATAGCCGGGTTTTTTAAAAACGAATATCCGCCCCTCCAAAAACTTGCATCCACACCACCGCGTTTAAAAAAAACTGTCCACACGTACCCGGATAAATACGTTGTTAAGGACATGCCAGACCTGTAGGCGGCAGTACTTCCCCCGTTCTTAACCTCGTCCTTCATCTGTGGTCTTCCGCAAGGAGCAGTAATTCCGCTTGCAAAAACAAACAAGCAGAAAGCGCTTGGACAATTGATGGATCGGGTAGTGACAGAGCGCAGCTCTGAGGGCATCCATGATGCCGGCTAGTGTAAACACAGGTCGCACACGTGATGTCAGCATTTTTTTGTCGTGGAAAGTGACGTTGCGGACCTTAAAACTCCGGTTTTGTCTGTCCACACGCAGACACCCAAAACGGAGAAAACGCAGATCTTCACTTTGGCCGGAGTTTTTAAAAAGATCCGTTTTCGTGAGAAAAAAACTCTGTTTTCGTGTGGATGACAGGCCAAAACGTAGAAAAATATCTACGTTTTGGCAGATCCCCGGCTACGTGTGGACAGGGCCTTAATCCGTTCTAAACTAGCAAACCCACTCAAATCTACTCTGCCAGCTTTTGACGGGTTTACTTCTTTTGTATTTGGGTCAGTCATGATCATGTGATGCTGGAGCCTTAGAAGTCTCTACAGTCAGACTCTGTACAGTCATTTAGTTTAGCCTCTCCTTTTGTTCGGATTGTTTTTAATAACCACAGATTAAGCAGGCTTTGTTTCAACATCATCTCTAATGAAAAACAATCCAATGACATGAACTCTTGAGTTTTATTCACTTTAACAAACAAAAGGAGCCATTTTTATATCATGCATTTGACTCAATCGGCATCAGACTTCAGTGTAGAGAGCTAATGGTACATTTTTAATAGAGGCTGATTCTGCCGAAGCAGCTGATCTAAGCTAATTGGACAGATGTTTGTCTCCTCACATCAGTTCTGTCAGACTCTATGGCAAAACTGAGGATATAGTCTTTTGATGCTTCTTTTATTTCTAGACATGATACTTACCTGTTGTCATTAACTTCATTTGGTCTGATATTTCTGTTTTAATGACCACTTCACTTTTACTGTGCTGTTTTGTTGCTTTTCAACATTTTTGCATGTATTACTGCCATCAATTTATAAAAGAGCAATTTTGGACCAACCCTTAAGAAAAATAAAGTATAATCATTGGTTATTGTTTATTTTGGGAGGTTTCTGTCTTCTGTTTGTTGTCCATTTATGGTTTTTATTTTACCTTCTGTAATCCACCTGCTTCCTGTCTGCCACTTTGAATGTGTTCTGGTTTTTCATTTTTTAACCCAAGACAAAGCCAAATGTGACCGTTAAAAAAAAAGTAAAAATATGAGTCTGAGGTATTTCTCAGACAGTGGCTTGTATTCTTTGCTGTTTGTTTTCTCATTTCTCACCAACTAAACTATAAAAAGAATCAGGTTGATAAACACTGATTTCCTGCCAACACAAACCAGTACGTCACTGGGCTGTGACTGTTGGAGACAAACTGAAAATGACTTTCGAGAGGGAGCTCTTTGCAAAGTCTGGCCGGACATCACTGGAACATGTTCCACCTCACCCCGCCTTTCCACTGGATGTGTAAACGGAGCGTAGAGTTTCATCCACAAGCTCAGCAGCGTGTCCCTTCCAACCGGGAGCGTTTCAGAAGCAAATCGGCAGTGAAAGCCTTCCACACAGATCCAAGGTCACAAAATCAGTAGAGTTACAAAAACATGCCTCATTTCGGAAAGATGGCAACATGTCCAAAAGGTCTCTGTGTCATGGTCTGAGTCTGTCTCCCCTCATGTTTCTCCTTATGTTCTCCATCCCTCTCTAGATTCTCCTTTTGTGTCTCCTAGCGCCCTCATGTGTCCTTGTCTGCATCTTGCTCTTGTGTCTCCTAAGCCCCCTTCAGACAGGCCATGAAGAACGGAAATGTTCCCGAATCTGTCCGTAAGACCTTTCTGTCTGAATACAAACATCCGGATAACGTGTTCCGGAATTTATCCGGACGAAGCCCCTAGTAACAGGTCCGGACTTGTTACGGACAGGTTGGCTGCTTCAGACTGGTGAGGTAAAGTTCCGGACAAGGGGGAGGGGAAGAGGAGGGGACCAGGGGACGCTGTGCGCACCTAGATAGCCCGCTGCTGTAGAATGCGGCGAACCACGGCAGCTCGCCTCCTACGGTACCGTCTAGACGCGCGACGGAGCGCTTCACACCGCTTCAGTGATTCCTTTAACCATTGAGCTTCATCATCCAGGTCTCTTATGCGTCTTCTTGTGCGCAGAATTATGCTTAAGCGCCTCGTGATTTTTATCTTGAGAGGCGCTATAGAAATGATATTTTCTTCTTCTTCTTCTTCTTAACATGAGTCCGATTCTCCCCCCACCCCACCCCCCGCCACCATCAGACATCTGGAACTTTTCCCTGCTGTGTGAGCGCAGCTGAAAACACAGTTCCGGTTAAAAAACTGATTGAATTGTCCGCAAATGTTCCAGAATGTCTGTCTGAAAAGGGCTCTAGTGTTCCCCATTTGCCCCCAGATGTTCAGCCCTCTGGGTTTCCCTCCTCAGGCATTCCCCTCCCAGGTCCTGTGCCCCCTTGGCCCCCTTTTAGTCACGCCCCTGTAGTTTTTTTTTCTGTAGTGTTTTCCTCTAGCTTCTGCTTCCCTCTTAGAATATTAGTTATGTTTGCTGCCCTTCAGGTCTTTAGGTTTTATTCTTAGGTCATTTTCCTTTAGTTACAGCTGTTCATGTTTTTAGTCTCTCTAGTTTTTTTTCCCATCAGTGTTTGAGGTTTTTTCCCCCTCCTTAGATTATTAGTTATGTTCCTGCTCTTCTTGTCTTTAGTTTTTATTCTTAAGTCATGTTTGTTTCCTCCCTAATTAGTAACTGAGTTCACCTGGTCTCTCTCTCCCCACACACCTGCAGTTCATCTCCCTCTCATCCTCCCCAGTGTATATAACCCTGTCTGTGTCGGTCCATTGTTTCTGTCAGTCTCGTCTCGTTTGATCTGTAGTGTTTCCAGTGCTTCTTAAGTCTCTAGGTCTCTAGTGTTTTTGGATATTTTTGGTTTTTTGGCTTCCTGCCCCTTTGGATTTTATTTTGTTTTGGTTCATCCTCAATAAAGGATTTTACTTAATCTCCACTCCTGCCTCGTGTCGTCCTGGGTTCTGCATTTTTGGGTCCTAACCTCCTCCTGGCTCGTATCGTGACACTCTGGTTAATTTTCTGTTTTGTTAACTTTTGCTGCAGAAGCATCCTTTTTGTTACTAGCGTGTATTTTCCCTGGCAATAGGGGGCAGTAGATACCTTAATCATTGCAAGCAAGCATTATTTTTGGGTTCAAGTGCAACTTTACCAACAGATGGCCATTAGGGTCAAAAATCCTTGGGAGTGAAACCTCCAGCAAAATAACAAGAACATCAGATTCCCTTTCCTTGCCATGTGGCAAGGAGTAAATGTGAAAAAGAACAACATTTATTCATGCTGAAAGTTTTGTAACCATTTGTTACAAATCAGTAAGTGCATTCTGTCCTCACGGGCTTCCGTTAAAGGAAACATGGCATCCAATATGGCGTCGCCCAGAGAGTTAGACCCGCTCCATGTATTTTAGACCTGATTTTTATGGTTATATGTTATGAAAAAGCCAATATTTTTCAACAACTATATTTAAATGGATATTTCCAGAGATTAATGGTAAAAACTACACATTGTCACTTTAAGCAAATCTTATTTTGAAAGTTGACCCATGTTCAGCACTGCCTTCGTGTTTGACTGTTGAGTCTGATCTGAACTTCTGAGCTTGATGCATTCTGGAGACGTAGCACGTCAAAAACAGACTCACAATGTAAGGTTAGCGGCGTAGCACGACACTGCACTATGCTTCTGGGATGTGTCCAAAATGTGGCGTTTCACAGCCAGTGGAAACATAGCCATCCACTATGACAGCGACTAATGCCTACGTACTACGAACTGCGGATGTTATGCGTCTCCTCTGCACCTGCAAGGCCGCTAAATAGTCGCAGACTTCTTGCAGGTGTCTCAAACCTGGAACCATTTGGAAATTTTTTTACTGAATCAAAAAGAGAAAAAAATTTGACAACTTTGTGAGTCGATGGCAAATTCAAAACTAATATGGTACAATGAGACACTATTGACAGCCATGGGACAATTTGTTGTTGCAATTATTTCCCAGTGGATAAAACTAATAGAAAAAGTGCTGACTGTACTAATTTGATGTGATTCCACCTAAAATAGCATTTTTCTCACAATTTTGAGTCTCAAACCAGTTACTAATGGTCTTAGGGAGATTTGAAACTGGTGTCTCGCTGGGGACTCATATTTCTGACATTGGCTGGTGAGTAAATATGTTAAATTTGAACTCTCATTGAACTCATTAGTATTGAGGACATATGTCCATCTTCCATTAATGCTGCAGGAATTTCTCTGACTTTGGGTCAAATTTCTTGAGGAATGCTCAGTGTTGTTTCAGGAATCTTGCAGGAATTTCTTGAGAATGACATCAGCACAACCAAATTCTGTGTCAAAAGTGTGCCACTCCCTTTGTAACCAGACAGAAGGACAACCTAAACTTGGAAAAAGGACCAGGCTGATCTAAAGACTCATTCCGAGAGAGGTGAACTCCACCAGGCTTACCCCCTCAGATGCAGGTTATCCGGGATCTTTTGGACTGCAGAGGATGCTTTTGGTATCTTAGCCAGCAGCTATGGAAAATGTATTATTGCAGTACATAAAAACTTGCCACTGAGGAAGCCTTGAGACGATCTGCAACTAATCTGAGAGAACTGCTGTCTTGCACATCTAAACATGTTCCTGCAGTGCCTATCAGGACAATTTTGAGAATTCTTCATAGCTACGATTCATATAATCGTTAACAATCAATGAGGCTCAGTGAGGCTTAACTTGTGACCGACTGAAGACATAAAAAAAGAAAGACACGTACCAAAAACACTTGAAAAAACATCAAGAGGACAATTGAAGTGATTCCATCTAAACACCCTGGGAGTGCTACAGAAGGTGCTGGTTCCTATGGGAAAGTTTTGAATTGGAAGAAAATGAAAACTTTTGTTTTTTTAAGAATGCAATCACATTACTAACTTCATGTCACAACCTCACACAATAAATTCAATAATTATGGCAAAAATGACCCAAACCTACTTTTTAATTGCTGTTCAGACACATTAGCACATCCTGAGTGTCCATCTTCTGAAATCTGTGGTCCACACTTTCATCACTTCAAGGCTGGATTACTCTAACTCCTGCTTATACGGCATCAGTAAAGCAGCTCTTTCTAGAATTCAGCTGGTCCAGAATTCAGCAGCTAGGTTGCTGACTGGAGCTGACAGAAGACAACACATTTCACCAATTCTGAAATCTCTCCACTGGTTGCCCGTGCAGTTCAGGATAAATTTCAAAATTATCCTTCTGACTTACAAATCCTTGAACCATCAAGCTCCTCCATATCTGTGTGAACTTGTCCATTACTACAACCCGCCGTGTGCTCTCAGGTCTGAAGATAAGCTCCTCCTAGCTGTTCCGAATGCAAGTTTAAAAAGCCGTGGAGAGAGGGCTTTCTCTGTCTGTGCACCGAAGCTGTGGAACGCATTACCACTGCTAGTGAGGCTAGCACCAACAGCTAGCATTTTTAAATCACGCCTGAAAACTCACTACTTCAACCTAGCTTATATAACATAATTATGACCATCACTTACATCTGCATTGTTTAAAAATAGAATTCACAATATCAACTTCCGTATTATTGAGGTTCTTTCTTAAAATGTTTTTCTAATTTTTTTTATTCTCCCTGTGTTTTATTAATTTTTAGCTGTTAGTTTTGGGAATTTTGTTGTATTTCCTTTTTATCTTTTATCTGTGTTCGACATGATTGTATAACGCCGGTTTAATTAACTAACATTTTTAGTGTACAGCGCCTTGTTTGGTTGTAATGCCTTGTTGAATGTTAAAAAAAACACCAGATTGATAAAAGAAATGCTAATAGATTGATTAAATGAGGTGTTGAGAGCATGTGAAGTGTGACACTGACACATCTGGATCTCTCAGGGACACCAGGGTGCGTGCGTAAACATGCTGATTATAGCCACCGCTGCTGACTCGGCCCTCCTGCGTTTCCTCACTCACTTCAGAGGAGCACAGAGACAGGACAGCCGCACACATGCATCCTTGTTTCAGCCTCTCTGCAATACAGCACGCCTGAAGAGGGAAAACAAAGCCCCCCGTCGACGGCCTGCGGCTGTCGCCTCCTGCTTTCTGGAAGCTCGTCTCCAGGGCCGGCGTGAAGCCGTGCTAGGCGACGCCTCGTACCAGCTGGGGGTTTGCAGACCATTCTCCACAGCTCATTGTGCATATTTTCTCCCTTACCGAGTGACACTAACCGCAGACCTCTGCTTCGTGGCGTGTCTAATCATGGCCCAGCAGTTCGGTTTATCCACACAGAATCTGTGATACTCGTGAAATGCTCGACCTAGTTCTGCTGCTCAGACTTTGCTGAGATTCCCAGCCTCATTCTGCCGCACGGGCAGATCATTTAGCAAGCATCTTATCGTGATGAAACACGTCTGATACGGAAAGAAAAGTTACAACCAAAACATTGTGAATAACTATGACCAAAGGCACTATACCCACACAGGGTGAAATCATCACAGATAGCAGCTGTTCCGCCCACAGCTGCCTCAACGCTCTGCATCCGATTTTAATTCTCCCGTCCGTCTTGCTCTTTCCGCCTGACAACACAAGCTGCAGATGGATTAAAGCACTTCCTGTCACTCTGGACACCTAAACGGGCAGTTTAATTACAGGTAGATGAATAAAATCATAATCACGATGACACACACTGACTTTATTTCTGCTCTTCACCCAAAAACACATCAGAAATGCTGCAGTGCAGATGGTTAAAATAAGAGCATCCAGTGACACCTTAAACACACAGAACGCTTTACTCCTCAGGGAGCACAGCTTGTATAGCATAATCACAGTTCACTTTACTAAAGATGAATAACCTTTTATCAGGACTGTGTAATTTATCATATCTGTATTTCAATTCTTATTTAGGCACCAAATGATAAAATTTACATAATTGGGAAAAATTAGTTATTGATATTATTTAGTCTCATCTTTGGTCTTTTGCTGACATTCTTTCTCACTGACGAGCACTTCCTTGCGTTTTGAAAGCTAAACTCATGGTTGTGAAAAGTCAACATGAGTAAAACTGGCAGATCAAGGGCAAAACACACTGCCAGTGTATAATGTGTGCAAACAACATCTCTGTTTTTATTTGCTATACTCATACATTCTCTAGGAGAGCCTTCAGCAATGACTTTACTTTTATTTCCATTTGCAAGAATCTACACTACAGAACAAACACTTTTTATTCACACCGACTTTCAGCCTGTGCGGCAAACCAATTTGTACCAAAAACCTGCGTTTACTTTCATTATAATACATATTTTTCATATGCTGTTATACTAATGAATAGACTTGAGAACGTCCAGAATGTTGACATTGGGAAAGTGTTTCAGCTGGGACCGATTTCACCGCTGCACCCTAACACCACAGCATGTGAAAAGTAACATTTTAAAGAAACATTTAGCGTGCTAGCAAAAAACACCTCTGTAGCTGGAGCTATTTGGTTCAGACTAGCTCAGTCAGTGTGTTTACGTGTGCGTCTAAGTCCATCTAACGTAGTAAACTGGGAGCCTTTATCCTAGTTTACAGGTACGTTAGAAAACCAAACCCTCAAATGAAGTTTGTTCCACTCTGGTGGCGACATCCAGCTTTTCGTGTCGGCATTCTTCTGGTTAGCTTATAGCAACAGAAACAGTAAACAAACTCTGGCAGGAGTAAAGCAGACAAAGGTAAAACAAGGTATGCACAATGGCTGAAGGAATGGACAACAGCGCTGCAGCTTATTTGGTACGTACTGTCCTGTACTTTGTGATGATGATATTATCAGAAGAATGCTTCTGCGGTTCGTCACTTCCAGAAGTTACCGGTATCAGGTCCACTGAGCCGTTTACATGCAGATGAAATCGTGTACCTACCGCGTTATCTGAGTGCGTCAGAACAAAAAGAACCAGTTTGCCTTCAGCAAAACTAAAGCATTTACATTTGTTTAAAAAAAACAGCAGTCTATTTAGGGCAATAGTTTGGTTTTCTGTTGCGCATGTAAGTGTCCGAGTGTTTTATACCGTTCCACAGCCACGCCTGGAGACACAGTTAGCACTGTTTGCCACATTTCTTAAACCAAATGTTCTCCTTTATCCTGGTATTCGCTTTAAGATCATCTATATTTTCAGAATTAATTAGTGAATTGAACAAGATTTTCTGTGATTTGGGAAAATAAACAAAAACAAGATAGTGTGGGTAAGAACTATCTTGTACCAAAAAAAACTATTGTCAAATAATAAAAGTAAATGTAGCCTATTAACTTATACTTATTACTAAACAGCTCAACAAGGACAGGTTATGTTGTCTCCTTAAAATCGCAACTCTATATGTTTTCTTACTATTTCGTCTTTTCAAGACAAAATCTATTTAGGGACAAAGTATATATCTAAAGGTCAAAATTAAAAGTCATGTAAAGTATGGGTAAAATTACCAGAGTTCACACTTTAAAGAGACTACAGGCACCAGTTTACATCAGCAGGTGACAATTTCTGCATTTAATGGCAATTAAAATGTATGAAAGTGTAAATGATGACACCAAAATTACTTTAATCACCCTAGAATTACTACGTATAAACTAGTATTAAAAAATGCCTAATGTTAAACCTAAATAGGTTTATTCTGACATTAAAATACTACAAACTAACTGAATGTAGTCTTCTTCTTACACAGATATTGCAGCTGTAAAAGCAGATAAAGTGACTACAGAAGCCCCGGGGTCCTAGCAGGGAGCCAGTGTGAATAAAGGACGCTTGGAAAAAGAACTGAACAGAGGACACTGTTGCTGCACAGCAGAGAGGTAGTTACACACAACCTGTGTGTTTAGCCGTTATTCTGCCATTATGACAAGAAAAGGTTTATTTTAAGCCAAAATGATCATTGAAATTCCAATATTAGTAATTATACAGCAGCTCTAAGAGCACCATTGGCAGACCTTACAGTATGAGTCCTTCTGTTTTTAGTCTTTCTACTCTTGTATTTAACGTATAGATGGGTTCAAACACCCAGACACTTGAGACTGTAAGCAACAGGTCTACCTCTTCCTCTAAAGGGATGAGGCTGGTGGAGGCGAATCAGCATTTTCTGATCATGTGAATAAGTCTTAGATACGGAAAGACCTTCACTGAGTGATGACACAGCATTAAATGGTGGAGGATCCTGCCATTTCCACACAGAGGATGAACCCAAATCCTCTTGGATTCCTCTATGCTATACACAACCCCTGCCTCCCTTTCCTCCACCACGACAAAAACATGGTTTCAAACACAGGCAGATGTCAGAAAGCAGCAGATTTGAGATTTGGATATTGTCAGGGGGCAGGGTGGTGCTAGGCGGTGACATAACTGGATTGGCAGAAGTGGTTTAAACCATAAATTCAAAATGTGACCCTGCAGCACAGAAGAGGCAAAACCTCTGCAGTAGCAGTGCTGTCAGTCATCCACATCCACAACATCTGTGCTGCTAACTTACTGTGACATCATGCTCCATTTCCTAGCTCTGATTGCTGAAATTGAGCCAATTGTGAGGACCGTGGGCAGGGTTTAGACATTGTTGATCTGCTGGGCTTTTCCTTCCATATGTATTTTAGGATGTTTTCTGATGAGCATGCATGTTCATTTCTGCGCATCACATTCGTACAGTGGCACCCTGTGTTTACATCTGGGAGCTGCCCTGCAGTGCAACAGCCGGCTGCTCTCAGCAAACAGACAGAAATCACTTTTAGCAAACAGAAGCTTATACAACAGGGATGGGCCTTTTCCCCCAGAACTGCACTGACGTAAAATGGTAAGATCTTTTTTTCCTAGATATTAACACAGTTTCAGGCTTTCGTCGTTATATTGCATTGATAATTTACCACTAAATTATATGGAGGAAAAACAGTAACGTTTAAAATAATTCCTATCATCAGATAAAATGTAGGCATGTTGATTTAAAACCTGTAAACCAGTGTGGAAGGAATCAAGATCAACAGAAATGTTGAAACTGCTGTCAGTGGCTCAATGGGGTTACTATAGTAACCACCAGTGGCTCACTGGGTTTACTGAGGTAACTGCCAGTGGCTCATTAGAGGTCACCATGGTTACCACTAGTGGCTTGTTAAGCTCACCATAACATCACAGGTCAAACCACTAATGGCTAATTGAGGTTCCTATGGGAACAACTAGTGCCTCATTAAGGTAACAGTGGTCCCCACTAGTGGCTCATAAAGATCACCATGATCACTAGTAGTGGCTCATTAGCATCGCCATAGTAACCAGCAATGGCTTATTGGCATCTCATGTTAAACAGCAGTAGCTCATTGGCATGTGACTCATTGGTGTCACCATGGTAACTACTCACCAATATCCTCTAACTAGTTGACTCAACAGACAGAAATAAAAACTAAGCCTAAGACAAACAGTTGCAGTATTCCTATCCGTTTGACGTATTCAGCTTTGATCAAAAAATCCCAGCAGAAATACTTTGTAACCCTTAAACAGGAGTGCTCTGAAGTCTTTTTGTCAATTTTAGTGTTTGAATGTGTGAGAATAAAGAAAGAAGGACAGACATATTGTCAACTCTTTCAAAAAGCTGTTGAAATCATTAACTGATCTACAATAACTGTCCCTTTCTTAATGTTACTTGCATTATTAAGTATTAATAAACAAGGGGTCCCTTTGTTAACATTCCTGGTATCAACTATTAAGTATCCTTAAGGTTAGGATAAAGGGCAGTTGTTAATACTAGTGATGTCACGTTCAACATCGAACATTTGAACGGGATTTCAAAGTGAATGATGAGGGCCAAGTCCTTGTAGAGAAACGTTTAACTTGACCTAGGCAAAATGCTACCCCCCCTCCCCCCGCATGCTTTCTCAGGCATTGGTGGAACTCTAACACCCCTCAACACACACACACACACACACACATGCTCTCACGGACATCAGAACAGCTCTTTGAGGTAAACAACTGACTAGAGAACAGCTCCCTAGCCATAAGACCCTTCACCTGTTATTACTTTATTAAAAAGTCTATTAATGCACTAACGTTATACAGGGACCTTTATTGCAACGTGTTTATAATTTATCACAGGAAGAAAAAGTTCTTTATTTTGTTCTAAGTGATTTTACTTGAACAAGTGACCTTTTGAATGCCATTTGGGGACTTCTCAACTGTATCCTCACATCGAGTTCATATGAAAACAGCTCAATGTCTCATTCAGCTTGCAACACCCTGGGGGGTGTGGTTCCTGGATTAACAATAATGGAACAATTGGCAACTGCAAGTCCAGACTGCGATCAAGTGGACTATAGTTTGTGGGCCTTCAACAGTGGTCACACAAAAAAACTCTCCCAATCAAGCAGAGATAGAAGAAGAAGAAGACTCACCGAGATGAGTTAAACTGGGTGACGGAGAACAGCCTAACTCAGGAAAAATCATGTCAGACACAATCCAGAACTGCATGTTTTGAGAACCAGTGATAATGTTGATCCCACACAACGATGAGTAAAAATGTGAAGCAGATTTATTTTTAGCTAATATTTAAATATTTACGCTGAAGCAAGAAAACTTTTATAAACTTCTATCAGTGACTTTTGATTGTGGTAAATTATTTCTTTACATTTCAACTTAAGTACCAAACAACTCAGCCAATGTAGCCTCCCACCATTCCTGATAGGTTCGTAAAGCAGAGGTGTATTTTATATTTTCATACCGTTTCAGATGAATTCTAGCATCCCTCATGGTGTCCTCTTTCATTTAGCAGCAGCTACAGAGGCTGTTGTTTCAACATCAAATCAATTTCACAATGTCTGCTGAAAGAGTGACAGAGTCTAACTGTGTACCACTATTTTGTGGGTTTTAGGTTTCCATGCTGCCACATTTGGCATTTCCCTCCTCACATCCATCACTCTTCCACTTTTAATGGGCCAAATTAGAGCAAAATGGGAAAGCATCAGGCCCCGAACACAATGGAAGGCAATAACTGATCTGCTCCATTTAGCACATCTAATTTGACATTTCCGAGGAGGAACTGCAGGCGGTAGATTTGACGCTTGGGTAGCACCACTGCATGCAATCCAGCACAGAGAGAAGTAAAGCAACTTAGTTTTGTTCTCTCCTCACATCCTGTTCAACAGCCTGAAACAAGGTACAAGATGAAATGTTTGATCTCTGGGAACTTCCAAGTTTAGACGGTGGCATTTGCTGGATGGCTAGATCATCCTCCAATCAGGGAAATCTACACAACAAAAAACTGGTTTGTTCAATTCCAGTAAGTTGACAAGTTAAACTTAAAGAGTCAATCACCCCACTACTTGAGTCTTACTTCACTCAAACTTCCTGTTGGAAAAATGAGCTGAAAGGACGCGTTACCTGGTGGACCGAGAGAGCGGCGCCGAGGCAGTGACTGGCCGTAAACCACCTCAACCCAAGATGCAATAAAATCCCAAACTAATGACTACACACGTCTACAGCACTATTAGACACTCATTTATACAGTTTAACAGTAAAGAAAAAAGTTGATTTAGGAGTGACTTGCTTTTTAAGAAACATTTTCTGATTTGGAGCTCCTCTGAGCCGTCGGAGCAAGGAAGTCGGACTTTGTCTTTTCATTAGGCGAGTTTGACCCCAGGGACTTAGGGTGTTGCTCAATGTCAAGGCGCCTTGCCTTGTGAGGCGATGTCTTGCGAGGCCAGGCGCCTTGCTTACGAGGACACTGTCCTTCCTTGGTCAAAGAAAACAGTTCAATGGAACAGACTTGCATCACGTGACCGCGGCTTCCACGGCGGTCACGTAACATCACGTGACACGGGAGATAACGTTATATTTTACATGTATTAGTTTCAATATAAATATAAACCTTTTACTTTTTAAATTGTGTATATGTTTATTAAATTAAATATATAAGTGAGTTACTACCCGCTAGCTGCCAAAGCTGCAACTACTAAGCAACCAACCAACCATAGATAACTTCTTTGGATCTAAAAAAACATTTTAAATTAGCTGACTTACTTTTAAACTTGAAAATTGTCCCCAAAGTAGCTGCCGGCTTCTGATCTGCCGTCTTTTTGAAAATACTGCAGTGTATTGTGGGTAATTTTTGACCAAGGCTAGGCTACAAGACACATCCCGTGTGTCCTTGCTCAGCTAGCTAAATGGCTAACAAACAGAGAACACACACCTTGGTAGAACATGAACATTGGAACCGATTGGAACATGTCCTGGCGGCTCCTGATGACATATCTCCTAGGCAACCGGGGTGGGGCAAAGACATCAAGGCAAGGTTCCTTGGCATTGAGAAAAACCTTATGATTTCTGGGGCATTTTGATCAAGTGAGGGTCTTCCATGACTTATTAATGCTGGGTGAAAGGCCTAATTAATTTAGATTCAGACGCCCTAACAATTATTTATGGAAATATAGACCAGAATACCAGCTGGATTTTAGGTACTCGGCCTCATCCTAAAGCTGCTTCTGTAGAAGAGGCTCTATAAGCTACATTCTTCTTACCATGCCCAAAACTTTTTAGAATGCTTTGGTTTTAACAAAGTCAGCTTCCTCAGTTGTTTTAGACCTTTCCACACACATTTTTTCATTACTGAAGTAGAATTACAAGCATTTCATACACTGAACAAAAATATGAACGCAACACTTTTGTTTTTGCTCCTATTTATCATGAGCTAAACTCAAACATCGGAAAATTTGTCTGCATACACAAAACACCAATGATTCTCAAATAGCGATTGTGAGGCCGGTTGGATGTACAGCCAAATTATCTGAAACGCCTTTGGAGACGGCTTATGGTAGAGAAATGAACATTCATTTCACGGGCAACAGCCCTGGTAGACATTCCTGCAGTCAGCATGCCAATTGCACACTCCCTCAAAGTTTGTGAAATCTGTGGCATTGTGCTGTTTGATCAAACTCCACATTTCAGGGTGTCCTTTTATTGTGGGCCGTCTAAGGCACACCTGTACATTATTCATGGTGTCTAATCAGCCCCTTGATATGCCACACATGCGAGGTGGGATGGATTATCTTGGTAAAGGAAAGGTGCTCACTAACACACATGTTGACAGATTTCAGAACAATATTTAAGAGTCATGGGTGTTTTGTGTATGTAGACACATTTTCAGATGCTTGCGTTCAGATCATTAAAAATGGGAGCAAAAACAAAAAGTTGCATTTATATTTTTGTTCAGTGTATGTTGATGCAAGAAAACAATATTTCCAGAGTTGTTCCTTCTTTTTGATGACCTCTACACTTCATCCTGACATGCTGTCAATCATGATTGATGTAGTCCAAGTTTCATAATCAATGCTTGGAGATTGTGGGTTTTGGTTTCTTTGCCTTCCTCTCAAGAATCACCCACAATTTATTGGTGAGGTCAAGGTCCAGGCAGTTTCCTGGATCTGGACTCAACATGTTCATGTTTTCTTCCCTGAGGCACTTAGTTTTGACTTTAACCTGATCAAACTGTGCTCATCATTGTTCAGCAATGTTCTTTGATGGTTGGTAAGAGTTCCTCTGGTAAAATGCTTAGGTACCAGTCATTATTCATGTTTGTGTACTGAGGTTGAACTGTGAGTGAGTCCACTTCCTTGGCTGAGAAGAAAGTCCATCCATGACTGGTCTCAAGGTGCTTTAGTGATGGCAGGACACGGGGTCGATGGGCTCACTGACCTTTTTTGTTTTTCAGACAATAATTATTCTGGATGCCCTAAACAATCAAAAGGAGTTCATCAGAGAAAATAACTTCCCTCCGGTCTTTAGAGGACCAATCACTTGACTTTACACAGAACCAGCTCAGTGGCCTAATGGTATGAGTGTCAGCCCTGAGACTGTGAGATCATGGGTTCATATCCACAGTCGGGTCATTACAAAGTCTTTAAAAATGGGACCCAATGACTTCCCGCTTAACACTCAGCATTAAGGGGTTCGACTGGGTCAAATGTGGGGAACAAACATCACCAGTGTGTGATGATGACTATACTTTAACCTTGATGTCAGTTTGTCTTTGTTTTGAAGTAAACGAGCTTCTTTGCTGCCCTTCTTGACACCAGACCATTGTCCAAAACCAAACTCTGCTCTATGCAGCTGGATTGACTGCAGGAGATGGTCCTGGCACTTACTGGTCTTTCATGGACATCTTGAAGCCACCATGATCTGCTGAATGTCTCATTTAGGTGCACCCTAGTCTGTGAAGTCCTTCTGTGTGCAAAACAATGAGTACACATGTTGCATTGCTGGTTGAGGAGAATAATGATTTCAAGTGCCCTTCTTCTGTAAATGCATCAAATCTGATATTCTAACTCAATCAGTGCTGCAACTGTTATTATGAAAAGTCAGGAAATGTTTATTCTATATCCCAGAAAGGACAACGTTGATGCCACATCTTCCTAAGAAGTAGCTGAATTTTTATCTAGTGGCACTTGCTTGGTGGAGAGATTGCATGTTAGCAAATGAACCAAGAGAACCGACTTCTTTTTGTGCAAAAAGGAGAATGTACGTTTTTTTCCCCTCAGTCCTCTGATGTTACTACAATGTGACCGTGGCCTCCAATTGTCAACGTCTCTAAAGAGATGCGACTCCACTCCGGTCAATCAGAACTCACACACCTGCCCTTGACTTAACCCTTCTGCACACGTATCATTTATCAACATCCGCCTTATTGGATCATATTTCACCACCTCACCAGAAGCAGCACCGACTGACGTTCCTACAACTGGGTGACAGGTTCTGCTCTACAACCATCATTCCTCTGATTCTAGAGTCAAACATCACAGACGTGTGAGGCTCAGATCCACACAAAACTAACTGTTTGAAGGAACTTGAAGCAGAAAAATGATGCAGCTGCTGAAGTAAAATTCAGATTTAGAGGAATGAAAGCTGCTCTGAGAGCAGCAAAATTGTCGTCTTCTTAACTCCACATCAACTGGGACTTAGGCCCAAACTGCAGCTCTTTGAAAACAGTAGATTAAAAGTAGGATGTCTTTTCTTAGACATCATAAGCCTTTAAATAGAAGAACTCAGGTGCACACCAAGGGACTTAGCTGAGAAGATGGCTAGTGTCCAGGTATAATTAAGGGGAGGAGAACAGAAAGAGTCCCATGCTGATGGGATATAAATCAGCATTAGAATAACAGCAGGGAAGTGAAGCAGACGGAGAATAGCCTCACGCGTCTACCTTCACATTCTCCCGAGGACTTGATGGTTTTCGGTAAAAGAAATCAGCCAGATGGTTGTTAAATTCATTTTGTTAAACTAAGAGCAACTTTCGTCAAGATGGATGGGCAAACGGGAGCAAAGATCAGAACTCAACTAAAGCGTTAGACGAGAATAGAAAGGGAGTGGCAGGTGTGAAAACAAGACGTTTATAACGAGAAGTCAGTTTGTGTAAATGCTTGTTTACAGCGAATCCTTCAGTAACCCTGAGCCCATCCACTTTCCTCAGATTCATCTTTAACGTGTCGCAAAAATAAATGAGCTTCCCGTTTGGTTTGCTCTCCATTCTCCGTCCTTTTTCTGAGCACAACCCCAACAAGCCTGGCAGAGGGAAGTAATAATTAAAGTTTTAATAGAATTCTAAGAGCAAATTCCTGTGGCTCGGCGTGGAGATTCATTACATTTCAGCCTCATCTGGAGATAATCCCCTGGATTAGCTCGGTAAATTTGGGTGACTCAGACTTCATCTTTCTTGTGAGCGTGGGGGATGTAAGCACTACATTACAGGGGTCCAACGTGACCGCAAAGAAAAGTAAAATAACCACAAAATGGGGCTAAAGTGTCTTGGAGAAGCCCAAAGAGGGACAGAATGACTGGGAATTGTGGAGAACTGAAGCTAAATTATACAAAATCAACACAAAGGGAGACAAAATACACGCTACTAATGCAAATAGACATGCTGACTCTGCTCAGCACACACTAACCACGAACTTAAATGTTAATGTAAACAAAAGCTCTGATATTAAAATCCATCCAGCTGACGTGATGCAGGCAGAATAAAAAACTCACAGCTAGATGAGCGCAGACTCCTGCCGACAAGCGAAACACCGGTTTCAGTCGTCTCCATGGAGACAGATTTAGAGTGACAGCAGGGCCAGCCAATCACATGTTAGCATGACGCGGCAGAGCTAATCAGTGAGCTTGTGGGTGGGTCTAAGGGTTCAGCTTGAGGAGGCTGCCTCCACATGGTCCTAGTGCCCGACCTGTATCCAAGTATGACAGTTATGGACGGTAAAATCTGACGGAAGACCGAAAAAAGGGCACTTTGGACAAAAGGGGCAGGTGCTCAAGCAACCCCCACCCCCACCCCTGGGGTTGCGATAATTCCTAACATAGTGCAACTAAGTAATTGTGTAACAACTTAGCATGCTAGCTAATATAGTACAATTTACGAGGCAGTTTTTAGCTTTTCTAATTTACTCCTAACTTAAAAATAACGCCTGCAAACAGTCAATGTTGCATGGACGTGCAGATCATGTCTATATTGAGTCTGTCGGTCTGGACCACGACTGCAGGACGTCCAAACTGGGTCTTTGCACAGTGGGACAGCAGCTCAGATCCACCAACAAGCTGGGAAATCCCCCAAAAAACAACAGATCAAAACTTCCAGAACCTCCTCAGATCATGTAAACACATAGTCGGGACCCCACAAAACCAAGATTTTTCTACGGTTTGGCCAGTTAACACACCAAAAAACAAACTACCACCACCTACTGGCTTGGCAGGCCTTTGAATGTGCTTTACAATGCACTGGATTTGTTTTGCTGAAAATGAGGTGGTCCGGACCCAGGGTTTTTTCCTAGATGAGTGGAGGAGGATATTAGCCTAGTGAACTAGACCAAATTCTTGCTTTGCAAAGAATGGTCTAGGCATGCTCCATTGGAACATCAGCAGCTCCTACCAGGACTCTGGCTGGCCAATCACAGCTCTCTAGAGGGGTTTCAAACACATAAAGAGCTGTGAATGGTTCATAATGAAGGGCCAATCATAGTGCTCTATCTGCTTAGTGAACAAATCACAGAGCTTTATCCGCTTTGTGGGCCAATCAGGGCACTCTATATGCCTGGTGGGTGGGATGATGCAACAGAGTGAAACAAGAGTATGTCACATTCATTGTCCAGTGGAATGTGGAGATCATTTGAAAGACAACGGTAGAACCCGCCCCACAACCGAGAGCTGTCAGTGGAGCATGGCCAGACTAAATAATACATTTATTTAGTCTGGCTTGCCAGGCTAGGAGGATATTTGATTTTATAAAAACCTGACATGTGCATGTGTACATGGCTCAGCTCTCTCCTCTCTGCTGGTTCACAATACACACACTTTCTTGCGCGTTAGACATACAGCTCTACCAGCCGACAGAGAACAGGTTGCATTCTCAGACAACAGGTCCGTCACCTAAACGTTTCCTAATGGCCTGATATACTTGCTGTTTTACGACACAAATGCATGTATAAAATGGCTACCACACGTTACTGACGTTGATTTGAAGCACTGTTTGCGCGTGTCCCCTGAAATTAGCGTGACGAGTCAGAACGCTGCAATATACAAGTAACCAGTAGGTGGAGTCGACAAAATGAGCGAGACACACTCACCATGGTGATCCATCTCTGGTTTAGAAGTCTTTCATACCATCTTCGATACCACTGCTTTCTCTTTTTTCTGTCGTGAATTAACCAGTTACTGATCTCTTCTATTGATGCCAAAGTTGTTTTGGCTGTAACCACAAACTCGGCTCTCTGTCTGGTCTGAGTAGTCCAGTGCGCCCCCTCGTGGAACATGCCACTACTACGTGCAGTACAGTGCTGTGCAGCAGCAAGTATGTGAGCAAAGGTGCAGCCTGCTGCCTGTGCCAACGCGAGGTCAAACAGCAAGTACCGTAAATCCTCTAATACAGGCCGGTATTCAATTAAAGGCCGGGTCTCCAATTTTGGCCGGTGTCGGAGTCAGCGGAGGTAAATAATGGCCGGTCTCTTATTGTGGCCGGATGGAATGTGGTAACAAGCAAGTACGAGACTCCCAGCGGCAGGGTTATAGTCCCCAAATCAACCAGCAGGAGGCAGTAGGGGTTCGCGCAGACCTTTATTAGGCTTTTTCTTCTAGCTTTGTAACGCTTCAGACACGATCCTCTATCACGCTCCTACCACACAGAGTCAAGGTGTCAGTTAACCATGCTAATTCAACCCACTCCACAGAACACACATCACCTTCCCTGTGGCTTACATAACACTCACACAACACGCAAATCAGCACATAGGAACTAGCAGAACGATAGGAAACACATATAACACAATACCCAGAATGCACCTGGCTTACAACCCCAGCCAGGTCATTACACTATCAAGTTCTTAGAGAACGTGCTGATTATGCTGCAGAACACTCTGGAGAGCAGCAGTAGGGGGTGTATGAACTACAGTAATCCCTCGTTTATCGCGGTAGATGCGTTCTAGACCTGGCCGCGATAGGTGAAAATCCGCGAAGTAGGGACTCCCAGCATGCCCCTCGCGGGGATTCCCTTCACGTCGCACCTACGTCACAAACCGCGGCTATAAACGGAAGTCGCCTTTACAGCTCAGTCATCGTTTCTTCAGATTCACGATCAGAGTTTCCAACCTACCAATCAATCCAACGAACTATCAGCTCATAGTAAGTTATCTTACTTACTTCTGGAAAGCCCGGCATTTCCGTGTCACTTCGTTGACGCTCGAACGCTCGGGGGTTTCCTAGAGCACCGACGCTATCACTTCCGCGTCTGTGAAACCACGCTCCCGTAGGTACTGACACGCGATCGTTCATGTCGGTTCATTTCCTCTAATGTTTTCTGTCTTTTATTTGCGCCTGATGCGTTTCGCTGCATGCTGTGGAGCGGGGCGCTGCGGGCATCACCTTGTTCTCCGACGCACTGATCACTGATACGGCCGCCAAACAGCAAGCGCTCCGCTGTTTTTGCGGTCGGTAGATCTTTTAGAACTGCAGTTCAAAGGTAACTCATGAGGTGAATATATATGAACCCAGGTAGCAGTTTTTCTTTAGGATTGAGAGGAGATGCAGGAAGATAATAAACAGACAGGACAGAAAAATAGTCAAATAAAAACAAGTTAGTTTTTGTACCTTGTGGTTGCAACAAACAGACACCATTGAAGGTAATCAGAAGTGAGGAACAGAAAATGAAATAATTATTTTAATGTTTAGAGCAGCAGGAACTCCGAGAGGCTGCAGGCGCATCAGTGAGTTTGCGGCCGCTGCGCAGGGGGAGGGGGGAGAGGGTTGAAGCAGAAACTACCGTTGTTAAAAGAAATGTGTTTAACTTTGAAAATGTGGGCGCAATTTTAATTGTCAAAAACTCCAGCGAACCATTAGTTCATTTTGCTCAAATAGAAATAGAGGCCTGCCTCTAATACTGGCCCTCCTTCCAATAAAGGCCTGGAGCTTGATGAGCTTGAGTCAAATACAGGCCCGGGCCTGTATTAGAGGATTTACGGTAAATCACGGCCCAACAGGACCTGACTGCAAGTAGAACACGGTAAATAACTCAACAAAAGATTCAATTCCTGTTCAGCAGCTCCGGAGAATGAGCAATTTGTGCAGACAGTCGGAGAGCAGATTGATGGATGTGTTATTATCCCGTTATTAAGAACAGGAAGTTCACAATGATTGGAAGAGGACCGTACATTTCAGGAGATTAAAATGAATCCTTTTCGACAAAACATTTAATTTCTTGGCTTCCATTGGTATTTCAAGCAATATGGCAGAAAATGTTCCAGAAAACAACTTCCACCCTACTTTAAAAGTCACTAAATGACCAGAGAAAGAAACTAAATGGTCATAAAGGATGCAAAACATAAACACAAACACACGTAAGATACCAACAGTGGTGCACAACTTGCACAAAAAAGCAAAATGACCTAAAGTAAATGTCACAAACCTGCCACAATGTCCTTAAATTACCTCTATGTCATCAAGAAAGAGAAGACAATGCATTATGATGTTGAAGGATCAAGCCAAATGACTGCATATAAACCCAACATAATCATTAATACAAACTAAAACTGCCCAAATAAGCCCCATAATCTGTGGTGTAAGAAGGATTTATCCACAAAGACATGATAATCTGGTAAAATTGAGGAGTAAATCTCAAAACAGTAGACTCTGAGGAAAAATAAACTCTAAAGAGCAATAACTGACATAAAAAAGACATAAATGAAGAAAAATCTGCTGAAATATAACATGTTGGATAACAAATTTGCTATAAAGAAGGAAATGTTATCAAGAGTGAAATCAGCTCTGAAAGACTTTTTAGGTGGGTATATTAAGGATGAAAAGGTGAGTAAATCTTGAACGCAATCTAAACCAGAGGGTGTGACTGCAGCATCTACCTGCTCTTTGACAGAAGCCAAGAGGTTGGTGGTGGTATCCATGGGGAGGCCCTGACTGCTGGGCCCTTCTGTGACCACCATGGGCCCTTCCCCTTCCGCATCGCCCTCCTCCATACCCTCCACGCTATGGTCCAGAGCTGGCGGACTGGCTGTTCAGGCGCCTTCTCTGACCCTGCAGGATCAAGTCAAAGAGGATGATGAAGATGTGGCTTCATACAAACAAATTTCAGCCTTAGTTGAATCCTGCAGGAATTCCGGGTTTCCTGACCTTATGGTATAACCACTGATAAGATCTGACCCTTTAATATTGCATGCAATAACAAAATTCTCCACCTTTCCATTGAACCTAAAGGTGATCCATGCGCAGGTGAGCGTGCACGCTGCAGGTTGCACATTAAAAAAACCTTCCATTATCATGTGCGCACATGCATCACATCAATCATTCATTCACCATCCGGCAGCCAAGGAGACGAGGTCACACCGACTCTAAGGAGCTGAGAGCGGGGAGCGCGGCTGCTCCCAGCCCGCGACAGCAGCGCGACTCACCGGCCAGATGTTGCTGTTAGATGCAGGCCACAGCTGGCTGGATCCGACCTCTTACATCTTCCTCCTGCAAAGATACACCCGCTACATTTCCCCACGCGCCGACGTCACAAACAAAAACAGTCCCGTGCAGGTCCTAGCGCTTTCCCCCCCACCCCCCTTTAATTTACTCTTATTAATTCTCCCCCTCCCTCCCCCCCGTTTATCTCCGTATTAATCCGTCGTGGGGTTTAAACGCGCCCATCCGTCCCTGGCGTCCGCGCGGCACCCAGCCACCGCGGCCAATACTCAGCGGCGTGACGTCACCATGCGGCTATGGATTATTTGCCGATAGAAGGATCGATCCGCCGCGCGCCATTCGCTGCAGGAGTCGTGCAGCAGCTCAGAGCACTTCACCGATGTGTACGTGTGCCCTCTCCACACAGACCGCTGCAGACCTGAGGGCTTGCTATGGGAATCCCAAGTTTATTTAGTAAAATATAGTTAGACCTTTTACTGGTGAAGGTATATAGCACCTCCTAAAGGTATATTAAATTATATATATATATAATGTGCACATCTCAATTAAACAAAACTATTAAAAGAGAGAGAGAGATCTTACAACATGATGGAAAAGAAGTAGAACGAAGAAAAATATTATATTACATCAGCTCATTAATAAGACAAACAGCGTTTAAAGTGACAGAATTGACAGATCCAGCATCTTACCTCTTGTAGAACGCGACTGAAGAGCCTCAAATAAGAGAAATGGCAATTAGTTTGGACAGGACTGACGAGCTAACGGCTAGACACGATGTGGCCATATTCAAAGAAGATTTTAAACAAATGTGGATGTTAACGATGTAAAAGCTATTTTGCTGAGGCTAAGAAGAGAACAGATTCACGGAAATAAAAATGGTTCATTACAAAACAAAAAAGTTTCACATTTAAGCATCTGCTTTGTATCCGGTTTGAACGAGGCATCAGTCTGAGTGCAATCAAGACCCAAAAGTAACAATGTCATACTCAGGCCCTGTCCACACATAGCCGGGGATCTGCCAAAACGTAGATATTTTTCTACGTTTTGGCCTGTCATCCACACGAAAACTGAGTTTTTTCACACGAAAACGGATCTTTTTAAAAACTCCGGGCAAAGTGAAGATCTGCGTTTTCTCCGTTTTGGGTGTCTGCGTGTGGACAGACAAAACCGGAGTTTTAAGGTCCGCAACGTCACTTTCCGCGACAAAAAGATGCTGACATCACGTGTGCGACCTGTGTTTACACTAGCCGACAGTATGGATGCCCTCAGAGCTGCGCTCACTTTATCAATTGTCCAAGCGCTTTTTGCTTGTTTGTTTTTGCAAGCGGAATTACTGCTCCTTGAGGAAGACCACAGACGAAGGACGAGGTTAAGAACGGGGGAAGTACTGCCGCCTACAGGTCTGGTATGTCCTTAACAACGTATTTATCCGGGTACGTGTGGACAGAGTTTTTTTTTTTAACGAGGTGGTGTGGATGCAAGTTTTTGGAGGGGCGGATATTCGTTTTTAAAAAAAAACCTGGCTACGTGTGGACTAGGCCTAAAACTGCTTCAGATACTCTAATGTTTAGATTTCATTTTTAGTCACTTTTGCAATATTCAATTTATTTTGACAGAAATGTGAGGAAATCTCTGCCATACTAGACCCTGCGGTTGCACAGAAAGTGCAATATTTTGCTGTTGATTGTGAAATTTACACAAATAAATAACAGCATCGGACAAAGAAAAAGTTGACTACAATGTTTGCATTGTGGTAACATTTGGGAGGAAAAAAAACTTGACTATACCAGGGGCGTTTCTTGTACCTTGAAACATTGGGGGCTGAGCCCACCCTCACAGGGGAAACTGGAGGAACCGTTAAAAAAGGGTTTTTATTAAAACTTTCTTGTGTATTGTAGCACAATTTTTAAAGCCAAATTCTGTCATAAGTGTGTTTATTTTCAAACTTCAATGTGATAATGGAAACAAAATCTATAAAATTAGTATTAGTTGTGGTTAACTGTTCAACTGTTACAAAAGGTCGCTTCTCATTGGTCTAGTTTACTAATGCCATTTGGTATTTTGATCAATTTACCTGCATGGAAGCTATTGAAGAAAATCACACCATTCTCTATGAAAATCTTAATAAAAAGATCAGATTGTGCTAAATATGTTAAAAACTGCCATCTCGTTAAGTCTAGTAAGACCATTGGGAATTGATTTTGACTCATTGTATTACAAAACCTGAAAGCTATTGAAGAAATACATATTTTCTCATTAAAATGATCCTAAATAAATCAGATTCTAATAAATATGTTAAAAAGTGTTGTGTCTCATCGATCTACTTTGGTAACACCATTGGGAAAAGATTTTGATCAATTCATCAAAAAAGCTATTGATGAAAAATACATAATTTCTCATAAAAATCTTAATGACTGGTCCCCGGAAGAATGAAAAAATTAATGCAAGTCAATGGGGCTAAAAATGTTATTTTCTAATCCCGCTTCTAATGTATCATGTATTTCAGATGTGATGTCTACAAATTTTAAAGACATATTTTGATGCCAAGAACGCGCTTTTCAAACTGGAGGAAAATTATTTTAGGTTTTGTGTTAAAATACGTCATCAAACCAGACACGGAGAAAAACAGAGAACTTTTACAAGCTGATAAATCTCAGCATACGTGACTGGCCAAGTTAACGGTGTAACAGATTACATTGCAAGATCAGCAGAAAAAAAAATGTTTTTTTTTAAGATATGGAGACATTTAAACATAATGTTAAACATCGCATGATTGTGTTAAAATGATTATTTTAACATTTTCACCTCATATTGTTTACAATTTCCCAATCAGTTTGGGAATCTTAACCTGATTTAGGACAATATTTCAGCATAGAAGCAATAATTTCCCTTCTTTCTCAGAGAAAATAAACACGCCACCACACATGTACATGCACATGCTCATTTATTGAAGTGACAATTAGGAGTTTAAGAGCAACATAAGCAGGGTCAAAGGAATGTCTCCTCCTTTAATTAAACAAAAGCACTTTCGTCTAACAGCTGCATTCTCCTCCGGTCTCTTCACATTAAAATTTCACATAATCTAACATCAAAATAAAGCTAAACAGGGTTTTGCAAAATGAAGCCACTAAGGTTCCCACTACAGACTGGACAGAATATTCAACAGCTCCTCAAACATCAAAGGGCGATACATTCACCGTTCCTCGTACTGCAAAGTAAAGTCCAGCGTTGGTCCAGGTTCTGGAATAACACCCAACACGATTTCACACAGAAGATAAATCACACGCCTCCTGTTGGACGCTTTAAATCATCTCCCAGAGCTGCAGCTTTTCCACTTACAAACTAATTGATTTGCTGGATTTATTAAAACACATCCTTCCACTTGGAGCCGTATCTCCATGGACTAGGACTTTACACCCACAGCTCATGACTCCAATTACGTGACTGGAGGCTGAATCGTCCATTAAATGAGACGGGAGTCCTTTACCAGCTGACGTCCTGGCTGTCAGATCTCTATTGTCTGCTGCCCTTTGGGAACCACTCAGCATCCACCTTCCAGGAACATCTCACACTTCCCGGCTGCTTCTTAAAGATCTCTTTATTTCTTCTTCACTGCTGACTTGAAAGGATTTAACGAAACATTTTGTGTCGTTTTACAGGTGTCCACACTTTCTCCTGTAACAGGTTGTTTTTTGTGTTTTTCAGCCAAAAGTTGTTTCTTCAGATACAAAAACACAGTGGTAAATGTTTCTCTACACAAACACATCAGGGTAACCATAATCTACCGTAATCTAACTCTTGCTACCTAAAACTATGACATGTTAGGAGGGTGTGGTGAGCTGGAATGTTTGTTTGTTTGTTTGAGGAAAATTTGAAAAGAAGCTATATCATGTATTATTCTGTTTGTTATTATTCTATCAGGCAGTTCTGTAGTGACTTTAACTTGATTATTCATAAAGTTTATTTATTTATTATTTAATTAAATTCCCACTGTGGCCTTAACATAATATTAAGTATGATGTCACAATTATCCCAAGGCATTATGGGTATTGTAAGTCTACTGTGCTGGTTTAGGTTTTGATTCACCATTTAATGTCAAAATTGTTTTAATCTGTAAACATCTGGACTTTTTCTAACATTTTAATTTCATTTTTCAAAGATTTCCCCTGGAAAATATCTGCAAATATGAATTATTTTTCGTTGACACGTGGCGTTTATTTCATAAATGTTCCTAATTCTGTTGCTACTTTATTGTAAAAATATTAGATTTTTCCCAACATTTAGATTTCATTCTGAAGAGCTATTTTAACTTTCCTCTTGTTGTTTCAAATTCTGGAAACATAAAAGAAAATCTGGACAGTTCAACTTTATTTTGAAAGTCTTCCAAATCTTTAGAAATTCTGACTCTTATTTTGGATGAAATAAAAAATCCTCATAATCTCAAATTAATTTTAAAAATAGTTTTGTTTTGTCCTCAATATTTCTAATTTAATCTGGACTAAAAATATTCAAATCACTTCTCAACATTTCATATTCAGGAACTAATATTTAAAAAATTTCCTTCATTATTTGGAATTAAATCTATTCCAACTTTAATCTGCACACCTGATTAAAAACCCCTCTGAGTGGTGACCCTAACCCTAATATGCCCTCGTACAAAAACCCACGACGACACAAGCAGGCAGAAGTTTAGTTGGCATATTTAGAACTCACTTTTAAAATAACCAATCCGCCCAAAGAAAATCTGGTTCAATCTAACGAAGGAAGCCACTTCCCGTTCCCGGCTGAGGGAAAACCCAGTTATTTAACAGTAAAGGGGAAGCTTGGCACCAATGCTAATGTGGTTGGGAACAGCGTTTTGAGCTTTGATTTTGGCAGGTAAACTTGAATCACAGCTAAACAATAGCAGAAGTTTCAGTGGGATCATTAAAAAGCAACTAAAAATGGTTTTTGGCTTCTTTTCACACCGGCTGAGCCCGCCGGTGCTCCTCCGATCACAGCCACAGGGTTAATGTCCCCGTAATCGATCGTACGCACAGCAGGAAACCCTGATAGAAACAATACGTCACATCACTGGAACCACGATTCGTTAGCACAAACATCAAAACGCTACCAACTCGATCTTCATACAACCCGGGAGAGAAGCCAACAGCAGCTGGAAAGGAAAAGTGTAAACGAAGCAGCGGCTGCGGGTTTCTGACCCCGAGTCAAACTTGTCCTTCAAATCGAGGAAATCACAAACAGAGAGGTACAGCCAGCACCGACGGATCAACGCCAAACAGCTGCTCTTAAAGAGTTGAGCAAATAAATAAGGAGGACAGGACCTTTGCATAAACATAAGTACAAACCCTAACAGTCAGTGGATGTATAGTAGATGTGAGTGAACTCGGAGGGGGGGGGGGTGAGGAACAGCCACCCCCCTATGGTGTTCCTGAACAGAACCTGAGAGCACTACTCCAGATCATCCACGTCCTCCGTCATGATGGTGCTGGTTTGTTCTGATGTCACACCTGTTAGCAGAGAAACAGAAAACCAAGTCTCACTTGATAGAAAAAGCCTTTTTCTGCAACCTGCTTGTGAGTAAACACAAGATATTAACACATTTTCATGATCTGTGTACAACTGAAACATTAACAGGTCTTAAAAAATGTATATTTTCTCCATTCTCAGCAACAAGCCTGGGATACGGGTCCATATGTTTGCTGTGGGTGGTCAAGTTTTAATAATGGTGTCACCGATCTGCTCTTTAGTAAAAGTCAGTGAGGGTCTGTGGTTCCATTCAACAGGAAATTTTAAATTAATCCAAAAATATGTATGTTTAATGAAAGTTAACTATATGGTAGTCCCTTACTATAAAGTGGCTCACCTCTGGCGCCCTTGCTGTTTCGCAATTTGTTTTACGTCGATAAATAAAAGGTGACAACAAAAATCCGAAAACGGAAAAGATAGGCGAACGGAAAAAATAACCAATCGACAATTGGGACTGGCGGGACTAGACAAGAAAATAATCAGAGTCCGGATCTGAACGGTGTTTGAACAAGCTAGTGGTAACCATTATATTAATAAATGTTTGCATGCAAATTCTCCCAAAAATTAGATACACGGCTTTTGAATATCGATATAATATCGCTGGGGGAAAAAATCACGATATATTGCCATATCGATATTTTCTAAAATACTCATACTTATGTATGTACTTACATACTTTATAACATACTCATGTTTACATCATACACAGTTTCCTTTTCACCTCGTATTCTAATTGTATGTTTATTTATTTGAGAGCTAGACGTGTTTTTATTTCAGGTCTGCAGCCTTCAGATTCAGTCACTCCAAGTGATGCTCTGTTATTTACCTGTAGGTGACGTTACACAAAGTGGGCGGAGTCTCTAGAAACAATAAGTAGACCTCTGACTGGGGAAACACTCCCGACTAACTAGACTGCTCACAAAATGGTGGCTAAGTTCTAGTTTTAACAACAAAGTTTGCTCCAAAAATGCCTCGCGGATGCATTCGAAGGCTAATTTAAACCGAAACGGACCTCACTAGCACACTTGTGCAGATGCTGTATCACTTTGATCATGACCAAAAAAATGCCTTTCTGGAGTTTTTACAGTAATTCCCTTAAATGTGTTTTATAAAGTGATAATCGGTTTCAAACTGCTTCAGGAGTTGTTTTCAAAAGTCACAAACTGATACTTGAGGCATCGTCGTCATTTGAAGACTTCATCTTCGGCTCCACGTAGCCATGACTCAGCAGCTTGGACATGCTGACCGGAGGAGCCTTCTTATCGTAGGATCTGAGGAGGCGGAGGCAGGATTATAACCACCGCTCTGCTTTAGAGCGACAAGACCAAATGTGAGGAGAACGGCGTCTGGTTCTTACATCCTCTTGTACTTGCTGGTTAGTGACAGACCCTCCATCTGATGGGCGACGCCATCTGGAGACATCTGTGGGGCGGAGACATTATTTTTTTACCCGTCAGCAACAGAAATGAATGCTGCTGGACTCAATAACGCAAACATATGATGGTGGCGGTGTGAAACACATCAGAGGAGCAAAGCAATCAAAATGGAATGAGTAAGGGAAAAAGAACAAGTCATGCAATGAAAAATTATTTTAAAACAGGTCAATTAAAATGTAGGCAAATAGTTATTATATGAGGATTATAAAGTAAACATTCTAATCCAAGATCATCTACTAACATCAGATTATTGGCTTCAGCATGAACTTACATCTGAAAGACACGATGAATAAAACACCCTAGAGTTCAAACGGTATAAAACTCGTGATTACAGTAATACATTCATCACAGAGCGAGTCATTCTGAGGGAATTCCAAAAGCATCAGAAAGTTTATCGTCCCCACACGGCCTCCCCCGTTCAGACAAGGTTGAGCCTCTGAGTACCATATGTCATGAGTACGAGGGCTTTTCATTGGTGCTCGAAACACCAGACTTTAGGATAAAGTTAAATGCAGGTAGCCTTTGTGGTGTGATTATACTTGGCAAGATGAAAACGCCCACACTTACAACTGCCGATTAGACTTCGTGTTATGACAGGACATGCATTAGCCCGGGGCTTTTATTCTGAAGGATTTATGTCTGCCAAATGATGCAAAAGATGGACACTTTGTTTTAAGCTATCGTTGCGTTAGCTGTAAGTAGCTGGTGTGAACAAACATGTCTCAGCCGTCTTTATTGGTGCCGCTGGAAATACAAACTTTAAACGTGATAATAGAGTCGTTACAGGCGTGGCTAACAACCATCCAGCGCTCTACAAGCTTGCCAAGGCAAAACTCGCTAGCCTAGTGGACTAGACCAAATTTTTGCTTTGCAAAGAATGGTCTAGGAATGCTCCATTGGAACCTCTGCAGCTCCTACCAGGACTCTGGCTGGCCAATCACAGCTCTCTAGAGGGGTTTCAAACACATAAAGAGCTGTGATTGGTCCATAATGGTGGGCCAATCATAGTGCTCCATCTGCTTAGTGAACAAATCACAGAGCTTTATCCGCTTTGTGGGCCAATCAGGGCACTCTATATGCCTGGTGGGTGGGATGATGCAACAGAGTGAAACAAGAGTATGTCACATTCATTGTCCAGTGGAATGCAGAGATCATTTGAAAGACAACAGTAGAACCCGCCCCACAACCGAGAGCCGTCAATGGAGCATGGCCAGACTAAATCATACATTTATTTAGTCTGGCTTGCCAAGGCAAAACTCTCTGCTATGTGGTCAATTTTACCATAATAATCATTCAAACCTGGAACTGTTTCATCATCGTTAGACACGTAAAATACATCTAGTATAGTAAATAAATGCTATCACTTACCTAATTCTCACCACTCAAGAAAGCTTCTGCAGAGAGTTAAACTCTAAAATAAATCAGAAACGCGAGAACGAAGAAAACGAGAGGGAAAGGTGATGGTGAAACTTAAATTATGACAATTGGGGATGAGATGACGTCTGGATGGTAGGAATGTTGGGGGGTGGATGTTTGATTCGTTCACCTTCTCTTTATCTGGGGAGATTATATCGGTCTCTCTTTCCCAGGACGAATCGTTATCGGTGCCGAACGGAGCGGCCAAAAGCTGCCTGCCTGCCTTCTGGCTGTCGGGAGATGGGGATTTACTTCCACTGAAAATACAAAACCACGGCGACACGCCGTGTGAATGCACCGCTCATAGCCTCAGAACACTTCCATCGTTTTCTCTCGGGAGCAAAAGCGTTGGTCCTGCTCCACACAAACAAACTTCACGATGTTTGGCTTCCGGTCTAATCGGAGCGCTCACCTCTTTTCATCTCCTCCGAACCAGTTGGAGGGGTTGTAGGGCTTCTTGGGTTTGTCATCAGAATCCAAATCATGACTCAGCAGCCCTGCGGGAGGAATGGTGGAAATGAAACCGGAGCTCTGTGAGAAATAATGACGCGTCGTTGTTCTTCTTTAAACAGCACAATGTGGCATTTACATTTACATCACACCCCAATCGGCTCAGCAGCTGAACAATTACTGAAAACATTTTTATTATGGCGGTGGTTGGGGGGGGGGGGGGGGGGGGGACGACGTTTCCACACAGGAAACAAACTCAGCAGAGAGATTACCAACTTGGACCTGAGAAACCTCCCACGGGAACAAAGGCATTAATAAGAGATGGAAAACTTCTTTTACCGTACCGTCAGCCTAACGCGACGGCTCTAAATCAGAACCAGACGACATGGTGTTGTGGAATCCGTTGGGGGCAATAATGGGTTTTATTTGTGGACGATGCAACTCGTAAAACAAGACATACAGTTAAGATTAAAGACCGTCTTATCTTGAGCGACTCAGAACTATTTAGCTGTGTAGCAGAAGGCCTTGATGGCCACATGGTGTTTGATGTGAGAGCTACGACGAGTTAACAACACCCTTCACTTCCTGTTTGGAAGAGAATAAAATATTGCTCAAGTCTGTGGAGGCTCGGGAGAGAATTCTGTATCATTGGAGTGGTATGACAAACACGCCTTTTACACCACAAGGTGGTTTTCTAACATACGTGAACACATACGCTTCCCCTTATTAGACTTTGTTTTAAAACTAGGGGTGTACAGAATTGTTGCTATTCATCAGTTTATGAAATAAAATAGATTTTTTATTGAGAATTAACACGCACACATTTTCTGTATCTTTTTGGTGCCCTGCAATTCCAACTCCGACTGCTAGGTGGCAGCAGACTTTACCGCCTTTATTCTGACGGAACAAGATCCTACGGTAACATAGGATGTGTCTCAGGAGTGTCAGGCCTGAGTTTTCCAATTGAATTCTGTCTTAAAAATTGCAAATATCGTCTGGCTTCTAGTATCACAAATCTATATACATAGTTTCATCTCCATGTCACATCGACAGGTTCTTGCCAATACACACCCCCTAGTTAAAACCAATTTCTGTGACATTTAGTTACAAATTCAAGAACGATCAAAACCTTAAAGATTCCAGATCGTGCTATTTTAAACCTTAGAGATAGAGACCAATGGTAGGCAGAGTATATCATAAAATATTACTGTTGGCACTGTTGCACACCTGCAGACCTGTCGCTTTTGGGCAAAAATCACCGTTTTAGAATCCAAATGTGGCGTTCACATGTTTCGAAGACTTTTGGTTTTTGGGGGGCGGGGGGTGTCTTCTGTCGGGTTTCAGCGATGGGTTTCAGTCACTCTTATGGAAATCAATCAGAGAAAGGAGAGGGGACTGCTCTTGTTCAAAAACAATCTTTGTTCTAGTGTGTTAGTCACGTGTCATCATCTGACCAATCGCAGTCAGAGACAGCACGCTGCAGCCGATGTGGCAGAGCGGCATTCACAGGGAGTACGAGTGCTGTCGCTGTAACTTCTCGCAGCGGTTTTGAGCTTAAAATTCGTCAAATAGAACTAAATCACCACTAAATAACTGTTTTCTGTCAAGGACTTTAGCAGATTTACCTTTAAAGACTTTTCCCGAGGCTGGGCGTGCTCTTTTTGTTTGTTTGTTTGTTTGTTTGTCCTGGAGTTGAGTTCGGAGTAAACACCGCCAGTAATATTAATTACATAAATACTATTTCTGGTAAGAAATGGCCACCACTATGCTACAGACGTGCTCGTTTAAAACAAACCCCAATAAATGGATCTGGGCTCCAGAAGATTTAAGGACGCTGGAGGAGAAACACGTGATGAGATCATTCCTAATATTGTTTGTAAAACTTAATTTCAGAGAAACTCTGCCCACTCCTGCTCTGACAAAAAGTGCCTACGTCAACAGCGTCGTAGGTGAAACATTTACAACCCCAAGCATGGGTTTGAATCCAAATGACTAAAGGGGGCGGGGCTTTGTCTATGCAGTTTTCTTCGCATCACAAAACATACCTAATCCTAACGGAACTGCTTGTTTTGTTGTAAAATAAATGATTGTTTGTTTCTTCTCATGACTGTGTGGCATGAACAACAAAGAGCTCACCTTTGTGCCCCCCCTGCTTTGCGAGCTTCACGTACTCCGAGTCGGACTCAAATATTCCAACTCTCCGACCGCTGATCCTCTCCACCTGGGCGTTGGCCTCGTTGGCGCTCTGGGACAGACCCGGGATCTGCGAGGTTGGTCCGGTCACACCACTGTTAGCAGCCCCTGGCTTTATGCCTGCAAGGAACCGATGATTTCATCAGCTTGGCTTCGTAATGGTTCCACAGAACCATTTTCTGTGACATTTGAGCTTTACAAATCAATCAAAATTCAAGAATGCATTCATATAAACTTCTCCAACAAAAAAGCAGCAAGATCTCAGTCAGATTAATGAGATTAGCAGCAGCTAAGGCTGGAAGATTAAAAGAGTTCTTCGTGCTGTAGAGAAGCCACATTTTTGGATGTTTACATGTAAACAAACCACCGATGCTCACGAATCCTTTCTAAAAACACTCACAAATACTGACAGGAGGTAACGGGAGTCTTACCACCAGGCTTGGTCCTTCGATGGTTGGGTACAGCAGCGCTCATTTTAGCTGGGGGATAAATCTGGACAGAGAAAGTGGGACAAATTATGTTTTTTAGCAGGGATTTTATAATAAGACAAAGGGTGATGAGCACCTATAGCTGTTTTCTTTATTAAAACAGGTTTTAAAAAACACCTTTTTTCTATATTTTTGTAAATTACTGGAAGATCATCCCAGTTTTATCATTTGAATTTATGTTTTTCTATTCACATCTCCTAAACACTGATCAGAAATGTCCTGATTAACTCAGTTTACACTTTAAATCTACTTTAAATAGAAGAAAGACATCTTTAAAGGGGTGATTATAAAGTGCAGTTGCACCTGGACTGAGTTTTTAACCTTTTTTAATTATAACCTATTGGAAATAAAATCCGCTGCATCAAAAAATACCAAGAAGGACCCACATCTCATCGCTGGACAAACAAATGTTGTTAAATTGAACTAAAATAATTATACAAATTATTCCCTTACATGTAAATCAACAACTGTTTATTCTGTTCATGCATCATTTCTAAATTAACTCAGCATTTATTCAATATGAGTGGGAAGAGGTTTTAATGATATAAAACACTTTCTATCTTTAAAGTTTCCATAATTTAAAAAAAGGAAATTGTTTTCTAAACGAAAACAAGCTTATTACAAACCTAAAGGGCATTTATAAACGACACTAACGTTAAAACAGCACAAGAGAGAAACTGCAAGTATTTTCCTCTGAATAAGATGGCAAACATATTACCATTGTACTTTACTTTACATTTAAACATTAATGAAGTCATCAATTGAGACGTCAGATCAGATTAAAATAAACAAATTCTGCATTCTCATACCGGCATCCACACAGATTTAACGCATTTCATTGACAAATTTAAAGCCCATTTCCAGACTTAGAAACTGAGTTCGATCTTTAAATGTAAGATTTCATCCTGAAATGCAGGTATGCAGTTTTAATCCAAAGCATTTTAGGAGAATCTTTAAAGAATACATTTATTTAGGAGGCTAACAAAGCCATGCTAACAAGCTAGCCGCCTAGCTACATATATTCAGCGCCGCAAAAGAGTTCATTAGTACCTAAACAGATAAAAATGGCACAATAATTGGATAAAAACCCGCAATATCTTACATTATTTGTGAAGAGATTATCCTTGTAGTATTTGAGTGGATTGTTGTAATTAAAGACCGCTAGCTTCTTATTCTTTCAGGCTGAGCTTTTCCTGCGGCACCTGCTGCTGACTTCCGGTAAGATAGTGTGAATAATAAGATGTCCAACTCTGTTACGTTTTGATTACCGGTAGATCCTCCCTCTATAGACCAGACGGAGTGAGCGCTCAGTCGAGCGCAAATAATGTAATAGAGGGGAAAGAGACGATCTTTGGCTTCGTGTGTAACAGAGCCTTTATTGTGGACAAAACACAAATAATCAAAAAATAAAACAAGCTGATTTAGTTCTTGTTTGTTAGAAATTTTATTGACACTTCTTTGATCTTTTAGCTTCTTATTTTCTCATCAAATACTAATTAATTACGCCTGACTATTAAGGACGTAAGTATCTGCAATTCAACAAGGTAAAACAAAAAGCTTTTGATGTTTTTTGCTACAATTTGATTTGATTGAATTTAATAATTTACAAGCAAAATTTGCTCCATTATGTTTTCGATACATTAATATAAATGACAAAATGACAACAAAAAGCCAAGTTTGGCACAACATTTACATCCATAAAAAACAAAAATACCCAAGTTTGCTTGGCAACTTCTGATTTTATTAGAGAGAAATGGTGATTACAACATGCATTATTAGTAGGAACATATTCTCATGCTGTTATATTATCTAAAATGTATATTAAAGTGACAATGTGTAGGTTTTACCCTTGATCTCTGGAAACATCCATTGAAATGCTCTTCAATAGTAATTAAAGGATGCTAGTTGTTAAAAAGTATTGGCAGCTTCGTAACATAGATTCATAAAAAGCGGGTCTAAAATACATGGAAGCAGGTCTAAGTCTCTGGGAAACGCCATATTAGACGCAATGTTTCCTTCTACGGGAGCCTGTGAGGACGAAACACATTTACTGATTTGCAACAAGCGGTTACAAAACATTTGCCGTTCATAAACATTGTTTTACAAGTTTACCTTTGCACTCGTTGCCAGTGATGAAAGGGAGTCTGGTGTACTTGCCCTATTGCTGGATGTTGAATGAACTGACAAAGAACTCGGTCGAAAATTGCGCTCCCAGGGATTTTTCACCCTACTGACCATCTGTTGATTAGGTCTCACTAACACACAAAAATACTGCCTCCTTGCAATGATGTAGGTATGTACTGCCCCCTATTGCCAGGGAAAATACACACTGTCACTTTAAGTATTATGCAACAAAGTTATTACCCAAAACGAAGCATATTTGTTGACTAATATTATTGTTTACTTTCAGATGAAGAAGCTACTGTAATATAAAGAACATTGTGAAATAAAGTCGTCATCATACAGAATATATCACCACTGCACCTTTGTTAATGTATGATAAATGACATAAATAATGTGTCAGACTGGGAGGAGGCTTCCAAACTTTCTTCAGAGGACTTCAGATGTCTTTTCCACAGTCGGGACAGAGGATGTCCTGTTTGAATGTCAGGAAGCCTCGACCGACCAGTGACACATCACACTTTTGGCAGTTGAAGCAGTCGTTGTGCCACTGGCGATCCTCGAATGAGATGTACTTGCTTCCCCCAAGACCTGAAATAAAAACAACAGGGAAGAATCGCATTCAATTAAATTCAATTCAATTCAATTTTATTTATATAGCGCCAAATCATGACAAGAGTCGTCTCAAGGCACTTCACATAATAAACATTCCAATTCAGGTCAGTTCATTAAGCCAATCAGAAAAAAAATGTTTCCTATATAAGGAACCCAGCTAATCGCATCAAGTCACTGACTAGTATCAGTGACTTTACAGCAATCCTCATACTAAGCAAGCATATAACGACAGTGGAGAGGAAAACTCCCTTTTAACAGGAAGAAACCTCCAGGGCACATATGTCAGACTCAAGGCATTTTTATGTGGCCCGCGAGATAAATATCAAAAATATATTAAAACTGGCCCGCTGGCCGATTTTACCGCAAAGACTTCAACTTCCATGATGCTTTGCGGCGTCAGCGCAGAGCCGACGTGCCTACTTCTTTGTGTTTTTTTCAGCGCCTGCTGCCGGTGTCTGCAGCTCCGCTGTCTCGGACAAACTACACTCCTCTCACTCAGCGCCGAGTTCACTCAGCTATTTTCTGATGTTGAAGCCCAGAAACGGAGATTCTAGTCGCTCAGTAATGTGTTCACGACTGAAAGAGAAAGTTTTCCAACTAACGTCCAGACAGAGCTGATATAACTCCGGCGAGCAGCGACACGCTCAAACCAGCACAGCTCTGTCGTTGTGTTTCCTCCCCGACACACAACAACGTGGTCAAGCTGCTCAGACACGTTCAGCAGCACAAACCTATGTGAGCACCTGTTGTCATCTAATGTTGTCATTATTATGATGAAGATGAACAAAACAACAGGAGTCTCCTCCTCAGCTCAGGTCAACCCCATGATGCAGGTATCTGGCTGGAACAGGTGAGCATCACAGTAAACCAGTGGAGCAAACTGAGCTTTAAATATGTTGGTTTTATGCTATTTTTCTGCTCCAAAACATGAAAGTTAACAGGTGAGATGTTGCATTTTCATTTAAGATAAAATGATATATTTATTTTGTTGTTGGCCCGTGAGAAAAGGTTTAACCTACAGTAAACAGGAAGTGGAAAGGCTGCAGATAGATTAATAGAATAGAAAATCCCTTTATTGTTCCTCAGTGGGGAAAGCTAGATGTCACAGCAGCGATGACACTTATTACAGGAGAAATAAAGGAATAAAAAATAAGAAAAATGAATAAACAAAAAAAAACAATCCTGAATAGATTTATAAAATGCTGATTATACCACAAGTAATGAATACCACTGATGCCTTTTATTTAAAACTGACTTGCTCGTGTGTCATTTGGTTATTCCACATTCAGTGTTAATGCAGAAATATGTTTGTTTCCAAATTTAAAGGTTCAAAATTGCATACATGTTGATAAAGAAAATGTGCAAATTTGCCTTCACTTTTTCAAAAAAATATTAAGTTTGGCCCTCGACTCCGTCCCAGAGTTTCATTTTGGCCCAGTGTGAGTTTGAGTTTGACACCCCTGCTCCAGAGAATGCTGTCTCAGTATAAGCAGCCATCCACCACGACTCACTGGGGATCGAGAAGACAGAGCAGACACACACACACACACACACGCGCGCGCGCGCACACACACACACACACACACACACACACACACACACACACACACCAAGCAATGTGTCCATGGTTACACCGTGATTGCTTAGTAAATATTCTATTTGGCGAGAGATAAACTTTATTGTATTTATTCTAGTGAATCTATTGTTAAATGGGTAAACTAGCAGTAGCACATCCAACATCAAGGAAACAAAAAGTTATTATCAGGAGAGGGAGAAAGTTTAAGTGGTTAGCAGCAGTGTGCATGATCTCTGTAATCCGATTACTCTTTAAATGATGGTGATTGGACGCACAGGGCACTGAGAGAAACACATGACCCAGGGGGAGGCTAAGCTATATTAGGTGTCTTTTAATTTATGGCTGGCCTTTCATTTAGATCTCACTCAACCTTTTTAAATGTGGAATTAAACTTGTTGTGGTTCGAGATTCCTAAGTACTGAACTTTGACTTATAAGGAACATCTTGGCCGTGATAAAGTTCTCGAACTCCATTTAACTTTTGTTTTAATGGGTTGGCAAAAGTTTTTGTTATTTCAAAGGGGACCAAACAGGCATATCTTTCTGTTGAAGACCCATTGACTGATTGTGTTGTAAAGCGCATTGGGGGGTTCCAGGACTATAGAAGGCGCTATATCAAATGCAGACCATTTACCCATACTAAACTAGTTGTAACACCTTGGTGGTAATGAGTCTCTCATCAATGTGGAGGAAGTTTGTCCCAATCTTGTCTGTATTCAGCAGAACGGCCTGTTTACGGTCAAAGGTCAGACATTCTCCTTCATGGTTCCATCAATTACCACAGGTAGTCCTGAAGCAGCAAACCAGCCCCAGACCATCACTCTACCACCACCATGTCTGTATGACATGTTGCATTTACTTACGTCACCTTTGACGGATGTTAAAATTTGTTCACCGTTTTGAAAAATTTCAAATGTGACAAAGGTTGTTGTTTTTTTAAGTAAAAGAAAAAAGCAAAAAAAAAATGTAAGGGATAAAATCATTTTTCAAAGCACTGCCGAACTCCCCAGGGCAGGAATAGCCACTAACCTGTTAAAATATCCTAAGTAATAATGGGCAACGTACCCAAGTAAAAAATGAATGTTTCCTTTGGAATGTTGATACTCCGATGAGAAAATGTCATGAATGAGACGCCACTGTACCCATATCCGCTCATCTCTACATGGTGTAAAACAGCATTAGCTATGCTGAAAAGAGCTATAATTTACCGCTGATTGGGGTGGTGCAGTAAGCACATGTCTTGGCAAACAGGTTGCAGAAGCATTCCAGGCAGTAGGCGAGGTCATCTCGAGAGGTGAAGCGCTGGCCGGCCAACTGCATCTTGCACCCGTTGCAGACAAAGCACTCCTTGTGCCAGGGCTGGTCACGGTAGCTCACCCCTCCAGCAGTAATGGGCTGAAAAATGAGAGGCAGGATTAGGACAGCTAAAGAAACAGTTTTATTTATTTAGTGTTTCTTTTCACTGGCTTTTGTCTGAGATGGAATTATTTAACAAACGAACAACGCATTAGTAAAGTTCATGGTATTAAAAGAGTGGTTGACCTTTTTAATCAATACATTTACAGTGGTCTCTAGAAGGAATGAATGACTTGTGAGTCGTTGTTGGGGGAAAAAATATACAGACGCACAATTTCTCGGACCAAGAATTTACCCACATATTTGGACATCTCGCCCCGGACTTAATAACAGCAACGTAACTTCACTAACAACACAAGCCCGGAGGAACTTCTGCTGTGTGGTAGAGCTGCTAAAGCTAACGTTTAGCTTCACCTAGCCGATCTGTCCGCTGCTGATTCCCGGATGTTAAAAAAACAACAGCTTTTCCCGTCATGAGTCGAAATTGGTGAGTCCATGAATGCTACTTCAGTGTGATGTAGAACTGTCCAGCGTTTCTAATCCTAGAGTTTCACCAACCATCAGAAGCTAATGCAGGAGATAGCTGTAGGAGACTATTTTCATGTTCAGCCTGCATGAAACACAGAGTGACTCATTATAATTGTAAATAATCATTAAAAAAAGTGTTTTCAGTGAACAAGGCCTTTAATTGATCAAAGCACTAATGCTAAAAGCTTAACAAGAATGCTGGCTTAAAGTTTTGTTAATAGTTTAATAAAAAGATTATGATGAAATCAGTTTTCATCACACACTGGTGAAATTCACCCCCACATTTGACACATCCCCGTGGGGAGTGGGGAGCTGCAGCGGTGGCTACGCTCGGGAACCGATAGGTGGATTATGAATGAATGATGTATAGCGCCTCTCAGAGTAAGGACTCCAAAGCGCTTTACACTACAGTGTATCAGTCATCCATTCACACACTGGTGGGGATGAGCTACGATGTAGCCACAGCTGCCCTGGGGCGCACTGACAGAGGCGAGGCTGCCGAGCACAGGCACCACCGGTCCCTCCGACCACCACCAGCAGGCAAGGTGGGTTAAGTGTCTTGCCCAAGGACACAACAGCAGAATTCTCTGTCCGGAGCCGGGATCGAACCTGCAACCTTCCGATTACTGGACAACCCGCTCAACCTGTTGAGCTACTGCTGACCCAAACCTCTCAATCCAACCCCTTTAAGGATTTTATAAGTCTTTGGTATTTCCCAACTGGGATTTGAACCCCGATTTCCCAGTCCCCGGGCGGACACTCTACCACTAGGCCACTGAGGAGTTTAATGCTAATTCAATGGGTTTTAGAAGACAACAGATTAAAGGATCACATTGATAAATGATCCTAAGAAAAGAAATGTGAGTTTGTCTAAGTGTAGAATTTTATTTTTGCACTTTGATAGTGTTACTGCTCTTTTAGATCAGCTACTGTGTTCAGTTTGTCCAAAAAAGAGCAGATAAATCAGATTAAACACCATCTTTTGTAATAGACTCCCCATGTGTTTTAAATCTGAATCAATTAGAGAATAAACAAATAGAAAAACATATTAGTAACCCAAGTGTAAGAAATTGGCTCACAGCAATCCTCCAAAATGAAATTTTAGAAACTATGTATCCTTTTGTGCACTTTCTCTGTCCTCATAAGGACGGGCTACAGAGCTTCCTCCGACTGAAGTAAGAGGGGTGGCTGCTGCGCCGCCTACCAGCTTTTAGCACAAAAAGACGCCTCCGACTCCTGCCTGCTCGGCCATCTGTTTCCTGTTATGTATCACATGAGCCTTCTTCCCTCCATGCATGCAAAGCCCAAAAAATCTAATATGCTCCCTAAGGCTGGGAGAATGAAACTCTTGTTGTTACCTTCATGCAGTGAACACACTGTAGAGCAAACTGCTTCTCGTAGCAAGACATGCAGTAGTTTTTGCCATCCTTCTTCACAAAGCTGTTGGTGCCAATGGGCTCCTGGCAGAAGTTGCAGATGAAACACTTCTCATGCCAACTGTTGCCTTTATGCTCCATCTTCTTGGTGCCTGGAGGGCGAAGAGGAGATGTGAAAGAGTGGAAAACAATCGGCGGCGTATCAGCGCACCATCCACGGACCGCTACAGTGTCTGAAACTGGTAGCACGTTTCCAATTGTGCGTTGTTATTAATCTCTGAATAGATTTTAACCAAAGTAATCATTGGGTGAACACATGTCGGAGTCAGCCCGATTAAAAATGGTGGCTACAATGACTACACATCAGTTAGTTTCGCAATATCTGAGCTAAAATGAGCATTCTCACCTGGCATGATGGTGCTGAGGCACGCGTGGCACTTAGCAGAATACTCGTTGCAGTAGCAGTCTGTGCAAATCACCAGGTCGTTCTTGGTGGCAAAGGGCCGATCGACGAGTGATCGGCTGCACTTGCTGCACAGGAAGCACTCGCTGTGCCAGTGGTGGTCCTTGTAGGACAGATCCTACAGAATTCAAGACAGATCCTTTAAAAATCCCATTTCACACAACTGTTGAGCCTCCTGATCCTCAGCTGTGTGACATAAATCACATTTCTGCTGTAGTAGTAAGAGGTTCTATTAGATTCAAACAGGAATCGGATTATTCGTGTGCACAAGTTATAATCAAGCCATACTTCTACAACAGGAAGGTCAATGTTACAAGTTTCTCTGGAATCTTTTCAGTTTAGTGTTGGAAGCAAACCGCATAAATGAAGGATTTAGGATGGGGAGTTTAACATTAAAGGTTTGCAATTAAAATCCATCCAGAACTTCACCAAACATAGCCGAGACACTGGCGTAAGTTCACCTTGCTGGTGCAGCTTATGAGCTTCTTGCACAGCTCACAGCTGCTGGAGAAAAGCGCCTCGTAGCACTTGATGCAGTATGGATGCTCCTCCTTCAGGATGTACTTCAGCCCGTAAAGGGAGTCCTTACACTCGGTGCAGTCGTAGCGCTCTGACATTTTGGCTCAAATCCCCTTTTAGAGTCCTCTAATCTGCAAAATTATATACAATTATTTCATAAGAGGAGCTAAAACAGTAACATAAACACACATAATCATTTAATCACAAGAAAATGATATAAAGGTTCTGAAAATGAGGACAACGGGCCACCTAAACTAAGAGAATTTCTACAGTTTTAATGTGTTTGTTTAGTTTTTTACTTTACGCAGTTTAAAAAAGCACTGCAAATAGAAGTTGGAGAATTATCTTCTGTTACATGGAGGATTATTTAATTAAGGTTTTTCGTGCTGAAGGAGCTAAAACGATTAAATAAATGTTGCATCCTGTTGAATGTAGTCTTCTATTTAGCTATTATTAAGGAAAACCTAATTCATATGAAACTACCTGAAGAAAGAGGATGCAATTAGAGGCAACATCACCCAGCCAGCTGCTAAAAGGGGCATTTTGGTTTGTAAACGGGAACGCCCCCTTCTTCTTATTCGCTCCTGAAATGTTACTTCACCTCCAATGTTTCAAAATAAGATATTCTATCTGTTCTCCGTCTTTTTTTTATACAGTTGTTGATCACCTGTGCTCACCCTGCCTTTTTATGTGGTGTTGCTGGTTTGTTGTGTGCGCGCTCCACGCTCTACGAACCTCAGTTTAAGTCCCGCCTCCTGCTTCATCCAGTTTATACAAAAATTAAACTCGAAATGGGAGACTGTCAATGAGGCGGGACACAAACTTTTCTCCACTACTTCGTAGGGGTTGCATGACTTAATTTTTTTTAAGTCGACAGTCAAGTAATGAAAATCGAGTCGACTTCGACTAGTCGTTGATGATGTCATACACCTGAAGCGGCACCGGGGGGGGGGGGGGGGGGGGGGGTCGGTAGGTTCGCTGGAGTTATTGACAATTAAAATTGCGTCCACATTTTCTAAGTTAACACATCTCTTTTAACAACATAGTCTCTGCATCCTACTTCAGCCCACTTCCCCCTCCCCCTGCACAGCAGCCGCAAACTCACTGATGCGCCTGCAGCTTTTCCTGCTGCTCTGAACATTAAAATAATTGTTTCATTTTCTGTTCCTCACTTCTGATTACCTTCAATGGTGTCTGTTTGTTGCAACCACCAGGTACAAAAACAAACTTGTTTTTATTTGACTATTTTTCTGTCCTGCCTGTTTATTATCTTCCTGCATCTCCTCTCAGTCCTAAAGAAAAACTGCTACCTGGGTTCATATATATTCACCTTATGAGTTACCTTTGAACTGCAGTTCTAAAAGTTCTACCGACCGCTAAAACAGCGGAGTACGTGCTGCTCGCCGGCCGACTACAATGGGACCGTTTTTGCTGCGGAGTTCGTGCCGGAGCGGAGATAGTGGAATCTTGGGGGTGCGTCACCGGAGAACAAAACAGGTGATGCGCCTCGCTCCGCAGCAGCGAAACGCATCAGGCACAAATAACAGACAGAAAACATTAAAGGAAATGAGCCAACATGAACGATCGCGTTTAATTTGTTTTTGAGGTGGTGACACCTGATTTGGCCATGCTCAGGACGCAGATGTCTGGAGCGCACGTCAACGATCAGAGCTTTGCATGCGCAAACTGGTTAAGATTAGGATGGGGGTGAGGGGAAGGTAAAATTGCAAGCGGGAAAAGGTCACAGTTTGGTTAAATGTCCGTTTTACCGCCGGTGTCAGTGCCGACGCTCTGGCACAGCGTGTCGCCTCCGCCGCCTGACGCGCAGGGGCTTGTCACCTGCTGTCTTTTCTGATGACTGCATCTTGTCAGTCATTATCACGTGACAGCGACTAGTCGATGAAAGGCATAAAAAGTCACTATAGAGCCGTGAAGTCGACTAGTCAACTAGTTCATACAACCCCTACTACTGTGGACTGTCTCATGAGAAGCTCACCCAAAGCACCGCACCTAGACAGGAAGGAACCAGTGGCTTTTCAAAATAAAGTAAAATTTCAATGTTTCATCATATTTCAGTTCATTTCAAACTACAATTATAGTTATTATATGTGCGCAAATATTGAATATATATTTCACGCTTTACATTGTTTTACAATAGAGTAAAGGGTTACGATTTGTTATGGTTGGACTCTTATGTTGAAGGGGGTGTTCTTGGCCGGTTGTATGGAGCGTTCTGGTTCGGTTGTTTAGAAAGAGAAGAGGAGCTAGTTTGAAAGGAGATTGTCAACGTTTTTCCTGGAGTTAAGGCGTGGGCTGCGGTCAACAGTAACCTAAAATAAAGATCCGAAACAGAAAGAACAAGTTGGAGTCATTACAATGTCTATAAAAATCAGCAAAATGTATTCTATAGGTGTGACGGCTTTAGCCGTGGCGGTACGCCACAATCAATTGGTGTAGACTTTTATTTTGACAAACGTAGTTGGAAAAATAATATTTAAATGCCTATTCTGATTGGTTAGTGAAAAGCTACAGTAACACCCATTAAGGCGTTTCTGTAGCCCAAGCAGAAACGCCCCGGCTGGACCCTGCTCATCGGGGGCAACAATTTTATAGAAGGAGCCCTTGCCCCCCCCCCCCCCCCCCCCCCCCCCGCCTCATACTTAGCACCACCACTGATTAAAGAGTGTATTTTTCCATTCTGTCTCTGAGTCGTGTGATAATTACATAAAATAATAATAAGATATTTCTTATTCAATCATCCAGCTCTGGACGGAGCTTCAGGACAGACGATGCAGCTTCATGGAAATTCCTGAAAATTTATTGGGATCCAACAAATTAAGCAAACAAATGTCAAAAAAAACTTGGCAGAAAAGCGTTGATCCCATAAAGTAAATTCCCGTTCATTTATAGACTTTATGTGACTTTCAATTAATTTAAATTCTGGTTCTCTAATACAAAAATAAAAAACTGGGTCTAAATCAGGGTGACTTGCTTCAAAACAATCCATCCAGAGAAGGAAAATGGTAAAACCCTGGAAAGGTAATAAAACCTTTAATCCACCAAATTTAACAATTAAAGATACATTTTTGCTGCATCAAGTGCCACATTTACAGAAACCTCATGAACTTCAAAGGTTCATGAATCAATTAATAATCAGGAAATAGAGTTAAAACCTGGCTTCAAAATCAAACACTGGCTTTGGGAAAAAAAATCAAGGATAGTTTAAATGCAAACGCTGCTTTGGGCAGTGGCTGTCATATGTTCCAAATTATACCAGATTATTGTATTAGACAGATAACCTTTAGCCTAACCATGCCATCAAAGGGTTGATTGTAGTTTGTTTTATTAGTCTGAGCTTAAAGCATCTTCTCTCCAAATAAATGTTTAATTTCATTATTCCTGACAGCTACGGAATGTCTACAATCCTTCAGGAACTTTCTATTAATCTATTATTCCCATTTCTTCAAGCCTTCAATCCACCCACTGTTTCTTCTTTAGCTGTTTAAAAACCTTTACGACTCCCTTAAACATTTCTAGGTTTAAAGCATTCCGAATAAAATGGAAATGTCAAGAAAAATAAATATTAATATATTAATCAAATTTAGCAAAAGTTCCAATAAAATTCTTTATTTTGTTTATTATTATTTTAACCAAAGGTTCTGGATGTGTTTTTACAGGGTCAGCTAGACATGATGAGACATTTTAAAGATAAAAGGAGCTAGCTTTTAGCGTTTCTGTAGACGCATCCATAGCTGCACAAGGAAGTTCCACTCCTTCACAACAAGAGTCAGAAACATTAAACATCTACTTGAAAATAGCTGAGGCTTATAAAACAGTGTAGTAATCATGTTGTCCAATAAAATCTAGCAGGCAAAAGGTTCCATAAACTGTTGTATATGCTTCTGATGTTCTACCTGGTTGTATGAGACTCTTATTGTGAAAGACTGGAGGAAGTTTCTGGTTCCACTGTGCTATAAACGTAGCTATATGAATAAACTGTCTCATTATTTTATTTCATTACATCTATTTTCTGAAAACTGTTTGTGGACCTCTTCTTGACATTTACGTTTGACTCTGTACTTTATAATATCTTGACTAATTGCTTTCCATTTTTTTTTTTATTTCTCGACATTTCAGATTTTTTTTCTGAAAGTCATATTATGACTTTATTTCTAAAATAATCTTCCAACTTTTAGTCTGCATTTTGACTTTAATCCCTACACCTTCTTGTTTTGCCCTGATGCTGACTGCCTAAATTAACTGTCAACAGGCTTCAACCCAAGAAAGCAATATGCTTTGAGTATTTTTGTACCTCGACTAAGCATGCCAACTAACATAAAATGTTTTACCCATTTAAAGAAAACAAAAGGTTTTAACAATTTACAAATGTGAAACAAAATTGGTTATATGTACAGTGGGGCAAAAAAGTATTTAGTCAGCCACCGATTGTGCAAGTTCTCCCACTTAAAATGATGACAGAGGTCAGTAATTTACATCATAGGTACACTTCAACTGTGAGAGACAGAATGTGAAAAAAAATCCATGAATTCACATGGCAGGATTTTTAAAGAATTTATTTGTAAATCAGGGTGGAAAATAAGTATTTGGTCACTTCAAACAAGGAAAATCTCTGGCTCTCACAGACCTGTAACATCTTCTTTAAGAAGCTTTTCTGTCCTCCACTCGTTACCTGTTTTAATGGCACCTGTTTGAACTCATTATCTGTATAAAAGACACCTGTCCACAGCCTCAAACAGTCAGACTCCAAACTCCACTATGGCCAAGACCAAAGAGCTTTCGAAGGACACCAGGAAAAGAATTGTAGACCTGCACCAGATGGGGAAGAGTGAATCTACAAAAGGCAAGCAGCTTGGTGTGAAAAATCAACTGTGGGAGCAATTATCAGAAAATGGAAGACATACAAGACCACTGATAATCTCCCTCGATCTGGGGCTCCACGCAATATCTCATCCCGTGGGGTCAAAATGATCATGAGAACGGTGAGCAAGAATCCCAGAACCACAAGGGGGGACCTGGTGAATGACCTGCAGAGAGCTGGGACCACAGTAACAAAGGTCACCATCAGTAACACACTACAACGGCAGGGAATCAAATCCTGCAGTGCCAGACGTGTTCCGCTGCTGAAGCCAGTGCATGTCCAGGTCCGTCTGAAGTTTGCCAGAGAGCACATGGATGATACAGCAGAGGATTGGGAGAATGTCATGTGGTCAGATGAAACCAAAGTAGAACTTTTTGGTATAAACTCAACTCGTCGTGTTTGGAGGAAGAAGAATACTGAGTTGCATCCCAAGAACACCATACCTACTGTGAAGCATGGGGGTGGGAACATCATGCTTTGGGGCTGTTTTTCTGCTAAGGGGTCAGGACGACTGATCCGTGTTAAGGAAAGAATGAATGGGGCCATGTATCGTGAGATTCTGAGCCAAAACCTCCTTCCATCAGTGAGAGCTTTGAAGATGAAACGTGGCTGGGTCTTCCAACACAACAATGATCCTAAACACACCGCCCGGGCAACAAAGGAGTGGCTCCGTAAGAAGCATTTGAAAGTCCTGGACTGACCTAGCCAGTCTCCAGACCTCAACCCCATAGAAAATGTGTGGAGGGAGTTGAAAGTCCGTGTTGCTCGGCGACAGCTCCAAAACATCACTGCTCTCGAGAAGATCTGCATGGAGGAATGGGCCAAAATACCAGCTACTGTGTGTGCAAACCTGGTAATGACCTATAGTAATTGTTTGACCTCTGTTATTGCCAACAAAGGTTATGTTACAAAGTATTGAGTTGAATTTTTGTTATTGACCAAATACTTATTTTCCACCCTGATTTACAAATAAATTCTTTAAAAATCCTGCCGTGTGAATTCATGGATTTTTTTTCATATTCTGTCTCTCACAGTTGAAGTGCACCTATGATGAAAATTACTGACCTCTGTCATCATTTTAAGTGGGAGAACTTGCACAATCGGTGGCTGACTAAATCCTTTTTTGCCCCACTGTAAGTAAAAAGATGGAACCTAATCTGAATCTCTGTTTGCAGATGATGTGACGGTGTTTATAACAGATAAAATGTATAAAACCAGGCTTCTGTTTCAATTCAGTGTTCGTCTCTTTGAATATTTCAACTAAATCAAAAGGTTCTTCTGGAAAATATTGCTGCCCCCTTGGTCTAAACCAGTACTGTCCAGTCCTGGTCCTTGGAGACTCTCATCCTGAATGTTTTAGTTGCTTCCCCGCTACAACACAATAGTTAAAGAATTCCTTTGCAGGTTTTTAAGTTCTGCAAAAGCCTGTAAATCATCAACTGATTCAAATCAGATGTGTTGGAGTGGATAATCCTCTAAAACCTGCTGGATTGAAAAACCAGGATTGGACTCTGATGTTCTCAGTACTATTTGGCACCCTACATCGCATCCTAAATCTAAACTATCTTTGTATTAGGCAAGTTAAAGCAGCAATACTGTTTAAAAAGGTTGCTGAGCAGATGTTAATGATGGGAATGTTTAGGTATACTACAGAAAAAACAGTACATACTGGTTGAAACTAAGTACCCTCTACAAATATTTCTAGCTGTTTCCTTCGTATGCTCTTTCAGGTTCCAACAAACACACTACCATAGAACCAGTTTAGGCATCGGTTTATCAAGAAATGATCTCACAACATCAAAAATCATGTAAAGCACCAAAAATCCTTACAAATCTCTTAACATGATCCAAATTCAGCCATAAACCACCTCTGTCTCTGTGTACAACCTTGTGTTGCATTAATTTGGTACCAATTAACACACCATCAGTCAGAATTCATATTAAGTAACAGAACATGACCAGTGACTATTCAATATTTCCTTTTATCCTTTTTATTCAAAGATTTACAATCAATAATCTGTGAAATCTGCAAGAAAACTTGGATTATATTCTTAAATTACAAAACACAGAGTAAGGGCAGAAGGAGATGGAAGTCCTACCTGAAGAGCTGCCTGTCAGCAGTCTGGGAGCAGAGGCGGAAAACTTGCGCTGTAGTGCATCGGCTTTATTATATTACCACAAAATGTGACCCAAGCGGGCCGCAGGAGGGTGGAGATGGTGGTGTGACCAGAGTAGGCAGGTCACTTGATGACTTTATAACAAATGAGGACAAGTTATGAACTGTTCTATTAAAAGAGTGTGTTTGCATTCTGTTTAAACAAGTTCAGACAGGGACACATGAAGAATGCAACATTTTAGGATGAAGGGAAAAAAAACAAAATTGAAGCCAAAACCAGCTATTTTTGGGGTAATTGGACACAAAATTCTATTGTAGAAATGTACAATATGATTAGAATGTCTACAGAGTAAAAACTCAACATGGCAGTAAATAGTGGTCTGAAACGTGCAAACAAAGTAGTCTGCTGAGAAAAAAATGTTTCAACATTTCTGTTTGCTAATCAGTGGTCAGACATTAATCCATCCAGAATCTCTTTATGGAAACAAAAGGATCAGATCGATGCCAAGAAACCCAAAGGTCATCGCTGGAACTTGTTCAATAGGAAAAAGACAAATGGTTGAAACATTCTTGCTTATAAATACAAGCATCTTATTGTTTAGCTTGGTTTGGATTTGTTAAATAAATACGAATATTTCCTTATTTATGAGCTCATGAAGGGAAAAGGAACTAGCTATTAGCTTTTGCTGTAGATGCATTCATAGATGCACTCGGAACTTCCTTAAGTCCTTCACAATAAGAATCTCAAACATAAAACACCTAGATGAAAATAGCTGAGACTCATAAAACTGTTTATTAATCCTGTTGTTTGATCAAATCTAGCAGGCAAAATGTGCAGTAAACGTATAAACTGTGGATGTTTTTATGTACATCTGTTTGTATGAGACTCTTATTGTGAAAGACTGGAGGAAGTTTCTGGTTCCACTGCAGACACTGCTATGAACGTCATCGCTAAAAAAACACGTTCAATGGGAAAAACAGAGATTATTGAAGCATTCTAGCTTGCAAATAAAATCATAATTTTGTCTAGTTTGGTTTAATTTTAGTAAACAAATAAAAATATTTCTTTATTTATGAGCTCATTTGTTCTTTACACGAGTGTTGTTGGTAAAATGTCACAACTAATTGAACATTGAGGTAAATTGAAGAAGACACAAGCCGACACGGTTATTTCACATGTGAAAGAGGACATATAATAAATGGTGGAAGGAGTTGGTGCCTCACACCCAGACAAGAGGAGTTCAGATGAGGAAACTAAAGAAAAGGAAGAAAGGATTTTTTTAATGCCTCTCAAGAAATAAATCATGAGGTGCTTCACAAGAACCATAAAAATAAATAATAAAAAAATTAAACCAGATTGGGGGAGGGGTGAAATTCTTCTTTTCTCAGTCCATAATATGTATTAAAATGAACAGTTGAAAAATTACTACAACTCATTCAATAAAATGAGAACTAATAAAAGTGATGGCTATGATTTTAGCTCATATTAAACCCACAGTGAGTGTGTGAATGAGGAAGTGAAAGAGAAAATGAACAAGAGATCCAGCTTCTTCTAGCATGCTAACTAGTTTTCTGTATCGGGGCACTATTAACCAGCGCCCCTGAGACACTATTTGCACGGATGCTGATTGGCCCAAAATTCTACAGTTCTCCCTAGAAACCAGTTGTGATTGGCTGTTTAAATGCAGTTCAGGTGAACTTTTCCCTGAAGCTCATGAGTGAAACTAGTGAGTCTAAGGGTGTCTCTCAATGTCAAGGCGCCTGGCCTCGTGAGGCGATGTCTGGCGAGGCCAGGTGCCTTGCTTACGAGGGCACTGTACTTCCTTGGTCAATCAAAAACCCTTTTTAGAAGACACACAATGCCAGCAAATCAGCGTAATACTGCCGCCACAGTGTGTTTTTTGAACGCTCCATTGTGGCATGGCATTGCGGGAATTTTGCAGCATCCATGCCACCATGCTCGGTTGTAATATTGCTGCAACACTGGACTTGTGAATGCATATTACGCCTTGGCGCAACAGAGGGAGATGTCATGATCACGTGGGAAGTTACTGCCGAGGCCAGCAACTATATTAAAATTGAAGGTAAGTTTTGTTTTTGTGAACAGAATCAACTGCGATGATAAATTAGAGCGATGCAGAGCTTTAGGAGCTTCTCTCTGTTAGCGCTGCTGGTCAGATCACCAGAGACTGCACAAGGACTGTGGAGGACAGACGCCTTGAGAAGTAGGTTGTCAAAAATACTTAAAGAGCAAGTCACCCCCAAATCAACTTTTTTCTGATAAATTATATAAATGCATGTCTAATCGTGCTGCAGACACGTGTAGTCAATAGTTTTGCACTTTAGTGCATTTTAGTTAAAATTTAAAATTTCTGCCTAAAACTGTCAGTGTTGTGCCGTTGTCAGGTAAAAACTCTGCACTGCATTTGAATTTAAATCTGCCATCGCTATTGGCTAAGAGGTAGCCTAGAACATTAGCTGGTGCCATACGATGTCACAACGTCGTTGTGAGCCTGTGTGTGTGTGTATTTGTTAGCTGTTCTGCTCTCTCGGTCTGCTAGGCAACAGCATTTGTTGCATTTTTCAAACAGGAAGTGGGAGTGGAGTAATACTCTGGTAGGGGGTGACTTGCTCTTTAATGAGCGTGGCTTCAATCACAATAAAACGCAAGTTATGTCCACGTTAAATGGATGTCCATAGCAAAACTGAGACTGCCCCTATACCCCCTTTATACCACCATCATGTAATCTTTTGTAAAAATAAATAAATAAATAAATAAATAAAAGGACAGGATTGCACCACATTACCGCCATGGTCTGAGCACTTATAAACGACCCAAGGCTACCTGATGCCGTCATGGTGTCGTGGCAAATTGGTAGCATTGTTTTCTAAAAAAAGGCTCAATAGAGCCCCTTTGGGATGCTGTGAAATCAGAGATTTGCATCATGGATGTGCAGCTTACAAATCTGCAGCAGCTGCGTGATGCTATCATGTCATGGACCAAAATCTCTGAGGAATGTTTCCAGTACCTAGTTGAATTCATGCCACGAAGTATTAAGGCAGTTCTGAAGCAAAAGGGGGTCCAACACGGTACTATCCAATAAAGCAGCCAGTGAGCGTATATTATCGTTTTATTTACTTTTTAGATTTTTCTCTTTACTAATCTGGGAGGGCGGCGCCCCAGTGCCCCCCATGGACGAGCCACTGCTGACTAAAACTAATGTTCGAACAGCTGTAGGGCAAAAACTAGAAGTTGTTTAGAATCAATAGTGCAAGCAGCACAAGGCTCTGATGGTCACATGTGACTTTTTGTGTTTCCACAATGTCGTTTGTAGGAGATGGTCCTTGCGTTACCATACTTGGCTCATCTGGACTCATAATTTTTACTTGTGTGTGTGTGTGAGTCTGTGTGTGTGCGTGTGATTGCATATGTTTGTTAATGTTTTTAACCTGTTATGGGAATCTGGGGTCATTTTGTAAAGCACTTTGAATAACACTTTGTTTGAAAAGCGCTTTAGAAATAAAATTTGATTGATTGATTGATTGATTGAGATCATCGACATATATACGTAGGAGATAGGTTTGGGTTAAGAAGTTAAAAAGTCCCGTGATTTCCAATTGAGAAGAGAATGTTTTGAGCTGCAGAAAGCTGAAGTCTGAAGACTATGCGGGGATTTGAGAGGAACCAGTAGAAACAAAGCAGGTGGAAGAAGAGAAGTATAACTATGTTTAGATTTTTGATGTATTTGTAATAAAAAGGCTGTGGAAAATAAGCAGCCTTCACAGAGCGATTTTACAAAAATAAAAAAACATCAAATATATCAAAAGTCATATAAAGTCTAAACTTCCTGTGACCTGTTTGAACTCTGAATGATGTTGGGGCTATGAATCCTACCTGAGCTTTAGAGCTCTAAAGGGGGCGGGGCTTTCACAAAATCCTGTAGTTGTTTATGGGGGAAATATCTCAGTGTCTTGCAAGTTTTGTCAAAGTTGTACAATAAATGTCATATTTTAAGCTGTGGGGATAAAAAAGGCAAACAAAAATAATTACATTTCCTGAAAATATATTCTACAATCACAATCAATGACTGCCATTTAATTCTAATAGTTACTTTGACGTTTTTTCATCACAAGATAATTTATGCTGTCACAACAGGATACCTACCTCAGATCTGTTTTTTATTTATTTATTTATTTATTTATTGCTTTTGTTGAAGCAGATGCTTTGTTGTGAAAATCCGTTTTCCTAAATCTAATAAGGTGGCTGGTTTAATAAGATTAGACGGATTCCAGAGACGAAGGTCAGGTTTTTGGACTCGTGGACCAAAAATGTGCTTATATTTGGTTGACTAATCAACAGTGTTGGGAGTAAAGTGTTACAAAAGTAACAAATTACTGTAATACACTGCTTTTTGCTGTAACAATGAAATGTAAGGCATTACAAAAAAGTATGGTAATATTCCACTTGATACAGTAGTCAGTAATGCAGGTCAGGGATGATGTCCTGACCCAAGTGGAGGAGTTAAGTATCTCGAGGTCTTGTTCGTGAGTGAAAAAAAGATGGAACGTAAGATGGACAGGTAGATTGGTGCTTCGTCTGCAGCGATATGGGCGTTGTACCGGTCTGCTGTGGTGAAGAGAGAGCTGAGCAAGAAGGCGAAGCTCTTGCTTTACCGGTCGATCTACGTTCCTACCCTCATCTATGGTCACGAGCTTTGGGTAATGACCAAAAGAACAAGATCACGGATATGAAATGAGTTTTCTCCGCAGGGTGGACTCTTCCTTAAAAGGGTGAGATGCTTGGTCCTTCGGGAGGGGCTCGGAGTAAATTTGCAGCTCCTCCACATCGAGAGGAGCCAGTTGAGGTGGCTCGGGCGTCTGGTCAGGATGGCTCCCGGACACCACGGTAACATTCCAAAGTTCGCCATACCTAAACAAAATAATTAACACACAATCGTTCATGTCCCTTCATGTTCTCTGGTACTTTCCTGGTACTTTCTCTGGTACTTTACTTTTTATTCATGCCTGATGCGTTCTGCTTCAGCGGAGCTCAAACCTGTGCCGGTGTCGGTACAAGATCTGCTCGGGTGCAAGATCGGCTCGGGTCCGTCGACTGCCGATGACGTCTAAGTAGTTGATTGGCTGAACATGAACCTTACGGAATTACGGAATCACGTAACGTTGTTATCACGTGACGTTGGTCCAGGCAAATTTTTTCTATTGGAAAGATGGACAACTTTTACAAAGAAATCCATCATTACCTCTTTGAAAATACACTTTTAGCATAGAGCTGCATGTATATTAGGGCTGAACGATTAACTGCATGTGCAATTAAATTGCGATGTGACAAAAGGAGATTTTCTAATGGCAAAGGCTGCAATTTGGCAGCGAGTGGTTAGCGCAATGCTAATATACATGGAAAAACCCATAGGAATGCTAATGCTAATATCGCCGATTACATTATTACAAATTATGAATTAGAAACGTGCCAAATGATTACATTTGGAGTCTAATAGAAAGTAAAACTACCATCAATCAAATAAGTACAGACAGGTATTTTAGTAAAGCCAGAAAACTTTTAACTCCAGAGCTTTGGCTAGCAGCTATGAGCGTAACTGAACTACGCATGGACAAGACGTCAAAAACTCAACACAAATACTTCAATAAACGCGACACACTTCTTTCCTGCAAATACAATTTCACAGGTGTTGCTAATACCATATGATCCTTCAAGGGATGTGCTCAAAGAGGAGTTCAACATGAATCAAATATAGTGTTTTATTTTACAAATACTATTATAAACACAAACTTACGTCTTAAGAAACATTATTTTAATAACGAAACTGCTAAATTCTTTCCAACAGTATAGATGTGTAGTGTATTTTGTCCGAGTGGGTTTGCCGTACTTTGACGTCATCGGCAGTCGAAGGACCCCGAGCCGATCTTGCACCCGAACAGATACTGTACCGACAGCGGAAGACAGGACAGGAACATAGTCAAATGAAAAACAAGAGAACAAAACAAAGGACTTGAAAAAGAAGATGTCGGTAGATTTATTCCGCTACACGTTTTTACCTTTATAAAGCAATAATTTATGAGCATATATATTTGTATACCGTATTTGATACAATTCAGATCACCTTCAAAACTCAGTCCCACGGGGACTCGGATCCCACCAAAGGGTAACTGGGGGCCAGATTTGCTCCTGGAGCTCCAGAACTAGTAGCTGAATGTGGATGGAGATTAAACCAAAAACTCACCCAAGAAATCCGATTAAAAAAAAAGACCAGTGAGGACTGAGTGGAGAGGCAGGACCACCATAAAACTACCTGGCAGACCCACTTCCTCAGTAACAATAAAATTCCCAACAGAATTCCAGGTAAAAACAAGTAATCTAATACATTTTCCCAAATAAAATAGCCTAAAACAAAGAGAAGGGGCTGTAACACGGCTGGGTGTGAATGGGACCACTGTCCTGGATGTCAGATGTTCCTCAGTTAACTGGATTAACAAAGTTCAGATAGCATTTGTCTGACCTGTGGTGGGAAGCTTCAGACCAGGAATCTCACGAGGTTTGTGTTTTTCAAACATAAGGATGGTTGAAGATGAACGGAGCCCTTTGTCCATTCAAACAGGATTTTACAGACTTCACCTAAAGCAAATACGAATAAAACATCTAAATTATCATAATAATAAGGCGTGATATTAATTTATAAATCTTTAAAGTAGACTAGACTTGTTATTTACCAAATTGAGGGACTCACTTTTTGTGTTCAACCAGCTCTACGGAATCACATCAAGTTCCCATCAAACTACAGCCGATAAAGCTTTCTGTGCAATCAGATGTTTCTGGAATTTAATTAAAGATCATACAAGGTGAAATTCCTATAGTTAATAAACTATAGGGGAAAATCAGAGAGAGTCTGTGTGTGGAGATTGGTCTACCATCAGTGGTGGTATGGCAGTCCATTAGTGTCAATAGTCAGAACAGTTGTGAACACAGATTTGTTTGTTTTAAAGACGTTATCTACCAAACTCAACTTTAGTAGCAGATGTGATCTACTAGTGTTAAAAACTGAAGTTTTCTTGGGGGAATTAACTGATGAGATGCTCCTCTCTGCCGCCCCCTGGTTGTTAAAATGGAGAATTATAAAAACATCTGAAAGCTCATGTTTAATCCAATCATCAACAAAACACTTTTGTAACTTTACATCTGTTTTATTAGAGTTTAGTTGCAGTATTACAGAACGTGGGATGTTATCTAAAACTGATGTTTTTGCTAAACATCCTCAGAAAATCTAAAGATCGGTTTCTTAAAATTATCTGCTGTTAAAATGTCCCCTCACCAGTGGATCTTTGCAAATCCCCTCCACTATCTAGCCTCTGAGTCAAGTTCACAGGAAAAAGAAACTATTTTTACTACATTGGCCTTTAAACGTTTTATATGAATCTCATACTTCAAACATTTTTTCTAAAGTAATTCATAATAAATTGCAACATGATTCAGTTTTTTTTAATTTAATGTCTTTTGTGGCTGACATTTATAGTTATTTAATTGTTTTCTATCATAAAAAATGAGACTGACTTTACACCAAAACCCATAGGTAGGGTATTTTATTTATTTACATGATTCCAATAATATTCAATTCAATTCAATTCAAGGTTATTTATATAGCGCCAAATCACGACAAGAGTCGTCTCAAGGCACTTCACATAATAAACATTCCAATTCAGGTCAGTTCATTAAGCCAATCAGAAATAATGTTTCCTATATAAGGAACCCAGCAAATTGCATCAAGTCACTGACTAGTGTCAGTGACTATACAGCAATCCTCATACTAAGCAAGCATACAGTGACAGTGGAGAGGAAAACTCCCTTTTAACAGGAAGAAACCTCCAGAGAATCCTGGCTCAGTATAAGCAGCCATCCTCCATGACTTACTGGGGATCGAGAAGACAGAGCAGACACACACACACACACACACACACACACACACACACACACACACACACACACACACACACACACACACACACACACACACACACAGACAAGTAATGTGTCTATAGTTCTATTGTGATGTCTTAGTAAATATTGTATTTGGTGAAAGGTAAACTTTATTGTATTTATCCTAGTGGATCTATAATTAAACGGATAAACTAGTATTAGCACATCAAAATTCAATGAAAACAAAAAGTTATTATCAGGAGAGAGAGAATGTATTAGTGGTTAGCAGCAGTGTGCTAGTCGATGGCCCCCTCCATGAGGCCACCACAGCTCAGCAGAACGTCACTGTAGCTTCTTCTGGGGAGAAAAACACTTACAGAGAAAATAAAGTTAACAGCGGAAATTGCACAAAATAGTACAGTTAAAGAGCAGATTGTAGAAGAAAGCAGTAGAGTGTGAAAAGTGGTCAGTGTATCCTCCAGCAGTCTAAGCCTATAGCAGCATAACTACAGAGATAACTCTGGATAATCTATCCTATTAAGATGTAGGCATGTTGGAGGCAGGGCAATGGAGAGCCGTCTTTACCGACTGTACACTCCACCTCCCTGTAATCCCCCACTTGTCCAGATTTAGGCTAACATCAGATTTTAACCATAGGCCCTATCAAATAAAAATGTTTTAAGCCTATTCTTAAAAGTAGACAAAGTGTCTGCCTCATGGACTAAAGCTGGGAGCTGGTTCCACAGGAGAGGAGCCTGATAACTAAAAGATCTGCCTCCCATCCTAAGTTTAGATATTCTTGGAACCACCAGTAGACCTGCAGTCTGAGAGCGAAGTGCTCGGTTAGGAACATATGGAACAATCAGATTACTGATGTATGATGGACCTTGATTATTAAGAGCTTTATATGTGAGAAGAAGGATCTTAAAATATATTCTGAATTTAACAGGTAGCCAATGTAGGGAAGCTAAGACAGGAGAGATATGAGCTCTCTTTTTAATTCTCATCAGAACTCTAGCTGCAGCATTTTGGACAAGGTGAAGACTTTTAACTACATTCTGTGGACTTCCTGAGAGTAATGAATTACAGTAATCCAGTCTTGATGTAATAAATGCATGAACTAGTTTTTCAGCATCACTCCTGGAAAGGATGCTTCTAATCTTAGCAATATTCCGAAGGTGGAAAAAGGAAATCCGACAAACTTGTGAAACCTGGGATTTGAATGACATGTCCTGGTCAAAGATAACACCAAGGTTCCTTGCTTTGTTCTCGGAGATTAATGTAATGCCATTAAGGTCAGGCGATTGGCTAAGCAATTTCCTTTTCTGGATTTCTGGTCCAAAGACGAGAACTTCCGTCTTGTCTTGATTTAAAAGCAAAAAGTTTAGAGTCATCCAATTTTTTATGTCCTCAAGACAAGCCTGTAATCTACCCAACCGATTAGGTTCATCAGGGTTAATGGATAAATATAACTGAGTATCGTCAGCATGACAGTGGAAGTTTATCCCATGCTGTCTAATGATTTTACCAATTGGGAGCACATATATATACATATATATATATATATATATATATATATATATAGTAAAAAGAATTGGTCCAAGCACTGAACCCTGTGGTACTCCGCAAGTAACCCTGGAGTATGAAGACGATTTGTCATGTACATTTACAAAATGAAATCTGTCAGACAGGTAGGATTTAAACCAGCCTAATGCTGTTCCTTTGATCCCTACAACATGTTCAAGTCTTTCTAAAAGAACATTGTGATCAACTGTGTCAAAGGCAGCACTGAGATCTAACAAGACTAGAACAGACACAAGATTCTTATCTGAGGCCACGAGAATATCATTTGTAACTCTCACTAATGCAGTTTCAGTGCTGTGATACTCTCTAAAACCAGACTGAAATTCCTCAAACAGATCATTAGTGTTTAAAAGCTCACATACTTGGATGGCCACTATTTTCTCCAGGACTTTGGATAAAAATGGAAGGTTAGATATTGGTCTATAATTCATTGGGTCATCTGGATCCAGAGAAGGCTTCTTAAGTGAAGGTTTGATTACAGCAACCTTAAAATCTTGTGGTACATACCCATTTACTAAGGATAGATTGATTATATCTAGAATGGGGGCAGTAACCAAAGGAAATGCTTCTTTAAATAATTTGGCTGGGATTGGATCCAAAATGCAAGTTGAAGGTTTAGATGAAGCTAATATTTTTGATAACTCTGAAAGCTCAACTGGATCAAAACGGTTCAAGCACAGATGAGGTTCTACAGTCACCTCTGATGCTGCCTCACTTACTGAGGAAGAAGAAATTGCATTAGGGAGGATGCTAAAGATCTTGTTTCTAATAGAATTAATTTTACTTGTAAAAAATCCAATGAAGTCATTGCTGCTGACGGCTAAGGGAATAGATGGCTCAGAGCTATGATTCTGTGTAAGTTTAGCAACTGCACTGAAAAGAAATTTAGGATTATGCTTATTCTCCTCAATTAATGCTGAAAAATAAGCAGTTCTAGTTTGTTGAAGCTTATTTTTATAAAGCACAAGACTATTTTTCCAGGATAGGTAGGCCTCCTCATGGTGCGTAGAGCGCCATGTTCTCTCCAATTTCGTAGAGTTTTGTTTTAAGGCTCGTAGATGAGAGTTAAACCAGGGAGCCAACTTCCTGTCCCTAATTACCTTCTTTTTTAAAGGGGCAACATCATCTAATGCCACACGTAAAGAGGAATTAACATGATGAACTAAGGCATCAATTTGTGAGGGGCTAGAACTGAAAATATTGCCCTCTGCTACATGCCTCTGAGATGCTGAGGACAGTAAAGATGGAACAGTTGATTTAAAAGACGCAACTGCGTTGTCAGATAGAGACCGACCATAGTGAAATTTACTTTCATGTCTCGAGAACTCAGTTATAAAAAACTCAAAGGTTATCAGAAAGTGGTCCGAGAGGACTGGATTATGTGGAAAGATTGTTATTTCCTCACACTCAATGCCATAAGTCAGAACAAGGTCCAATGTATGATGGCAGGAGTGGGTGGAGCTATGTATTCTTTGAGTAAAACCAATTGAGTCTAAGATATTACTAAAGGCTACATTGAGGCAATCATTTTCGATGTCCACATGAATATTAAAATCCACCACTACAATGACCTTATCAGTATTTAGCACCAAATCAGATAAAAAATCAGAGATCTGATCCAAAAACTCAGAGTAAGGGCCTGGTGGACGATATAAAACTACAAACAAGAGTGGTTTTACAGTTTTGCAATCTGGATTAGGAAAACTAAGAATAAGATGTTCGAACGAACTGTAGCTATTAACTGGTAAGGGATTGATTAATAAGTCTGAATGAAAAATGGTTGCTACTCCTCCTCCTCACCCTGTACTTTGAGCAATATGATGATTTCAATAATTTGAAGGAGTCGACTCGTTTAAGCTAACATAGTCCTCTTGCTGCAGCCAGGATTCTGTGAGAGAGAGCAAAGAGATCTGATTATCACAAATCAGGTCATTAACTAACAAAGTCTTAGAAAAAATGGATCTAATGTTCAACAACCCACATTTAATTTTTCTAGTTTTCTGCTCAGTTGAATTTGTTCTAATATTTATGAGATTTCCATGGTGTAACGTGAGGAAATATGGGTTTTCTGTGCCAAAGGTCATTTGACTCGGCTGGGTCAAGAGCTGGGTCGCTGAGAACTTTCACCCACAGATTAAGACCTGAACGCCAGCGAGTCTGGGAGAAACCATAACATCTGAACACCTGCAGCGCCAGAAGATGTGTTCTCATGGAAAAGCTAGTCATAACATAACAAAGTTAAAAACTTCCTTTCCTTTATTTTAAAATGTTAACTAATCAGTATTATCACTTTGCTCATTATAAATGTGTTTTAATCAAATGAATGATTATTATGCTTTGGGTAATCATAATAACTAATGAATCAATGCTTAATTAAATAAGTTTGAAGATGTTATAATGACCTTCACACACACACACTCTCTCACAGTAAAGTCCAAACACATTTGCTGACGCACAAGTTTTGCTTTGAGAAGAGAACTGGGTTTGGTAAGTTTCAGTCTGATAGTTCGGTTCGAGTGGGTCAACGAGAGAGAGAGGACGTGAATTACAACCGCTAACGGGGGAACGGAGCCCACCGGCTCCTTACCCCCCCCACACACACCCCCCACCCCCCACCCCTCTCACGCTATTCCTGCCAAGACAGACAGGAATAGCTGAATTACAATCGCTAACGGGGGAACGGAGCCCACCGGCTCCTTCCCCCCCCCCCCCCCCCCCTCTCACGCTATTCCTGCCAAGACAGACAGGAATAGCTGAATTACAATCGCTAACGCAGACTCGCCCAGAGTCTTTGATTTTCTGAGTAATTAAACTTAAGAAAGCGCATCTGCAAACACTTTATCATCAAAGTGTACCAGGGGGCATCTCTGGACCGGACCGGTGGACACCTTCGTCTTTTCTGCCAGCCGAGGTGACCTGGATGAAACATCGTCCGTGACGTTCCGGATCTGAACGAGGGTCCTCGTAGGGTGAGGCAGTCCATGATAGATAGCGTTGATGCATCTTTTCCAACAAAACCTACGTTTATTCAAACCATCACTTTTCACTCAGACACCTGTTTCTTCCTGAAGCAAAATCAGATGCACACACGCATTCATCTCACCTTATTCTCAATTTTCACTACATTTTGCACACACGCATCCATAATCACATCACTCTCAATCTTCAACACATTCAACACAAGGTCTCTTTGAGCAAGTTTACAATATCAACTGTTAAAGATTGTTCAACAAAGTTGTCAATAATGATTGTTGTTTCCTCTGCTTGTTATTTCAAAATCATTAGTTTAATTTGAAGAATTAAATCTTTTAACTTTCAAACTTGTCTCTTCATTGAACTGAAACACAGACCCACGGATATTATCGACAGTTTATCGATGAAAACAACCTTTGAGTCTTCTTAAAACTATAAAATATGTAGGATGGTTCCTCTTTCATAAAAGAGCATAAACCATTACTCTACATAATTAAAAGAGCCTAATCAGGTTCACTACAATGGTTTGCTTTATTAAGCCTGATATTTAAACTGTGTGGTTTTGGCCGTGGGCAGGACACTGTCTCTATGGGTAGTGGGTGGGTAACAGTACAGAAGCTGCAGAGGGGTGGGTTAAACTACGACTCTGCTTCCTGGTCTGGACCCTGGGTTGTCATGGAGGACTAATAAAACTGGCCATGTTCCTAGAAAGAAGAGCTGCACCATCCAAAGAGGGATGGATGCCTTCTCCGCATCAGACCAGGTTTTCCCCAAAAAGTTTTCCAATTATCAATGTAGCCCACGTTGTTTTCAGGACACCACCTAGACAGCCAGCGGTTGAAGGACAGCATGCGGCTAAATATGTCGTCACTGGTCCGATCAGGCAGGGGGCCAGAGAAAATTACGGAGTCCGACATTGTTTTGGCAAACTTACACACCGAAGCAACATTAATTTTAGTGACCTCCGATTGGCGTAACCGGGTGTCGTTACCGCCAGCGTGAATAACAATCTTACTGTATTTACGCTTATCCTTAGCCAGCAGTTTCAGATAAGATTTAATGTCGCCCGCTCTGGCCCCAGATAAACATTTAACTATGGTTGCTGGAGTCTTTAATGCCACGTTTCTGACTATGGAGCTGCCAATGATCAGAGTCGGCTTGTCAGTGGGTGCGTCACTGAGCGGGGAAAATCTATTAGAAACGTGGACGGGTTGGTGGTGGCCCACGGGCTGGGTTCTATGGCGTACCGTCACCCAGCCGGCCTGAGGTCCCGGCTGCTCGGGTTCCACTGGAGGGTCGCTACGTGGTTGTTCTGAGCTAGTTAGCCCCGCGCTAGCTAAGTAGCTATGGCTGTTTACAGGCTTTTCAACAGCGCGGAGCCGGGACTCCAATTCCGACACCCTCGCCTCCAAAGCTACAAAAATGCTACATTTATTACATGTACCATTATCACTAATGGAGGCAGAGGAGTAACTAAACATCTGACACAGAGAGCAAGAGATAGGAGACGGAGAAGCAGAGACAGAAGTAGCCAAGCTGTGCTGAGGCTAAGCTAACTGGACGAGCAAACTGTTCAGTACCAAATAAACTGTGTGCAAACTCAAATGGTTCCCTAAGAGCTAGGTGGAACAACAGAAAATGTGTGTTTTAGCATGCTTTTGTGCTACAATAACTCAGAGATATCCAAGTACAGAGAAATTAAATCAGCTTTAGCGAGCCCCAAACACCAAACAGCTACACGGAGTGCAACACTGAAAACAGGAAACGCCTTACCGCCAATTTAATGCAATATAAATGCATTAAATGCATTAATTTAAAAAGGTCGAGATTTTCATGCTTTTTGTCTACAGTAGTGTACGGAGAGCCAAAAGTGCCATGAAAACATTAATAATGCCATAAATAAATAAAGCAATAAATATTACTGATGATCGCTTGCTAGCCTGGCAAGCCATCGTATGTACTGTATATGAATATATAGTCTGGCCAGTCCATTGATTGCTCCAGGTCATGGGGCGGGATCTACCATTGTCTTTCAAGCTGTCTCTGCATGCTACTGGATAACAAACAATGTGACACACTCAGCGCTACGGATGTCAGTCAATGAGGCAGTCCACCGTACACCGTTGCCGAAGATTCACACATTTTTTCTAAATAAACTTAAAGGGACTATAAGGAAGTTTGACAGTCAAAACATGTATAGAAATAATACATTTCTTCTTCATACGTTCTCCTGCAATGCCCTGGTCCTGTAGAATGAACCCTGGCATTTTTACTGTGATTGCCTGTTTTTCTGTAAAATCACAGAAAAAGAGAGCTGCTCGGGTCGAGCAGGCTGCTTCATGCGCGTTCACGCTCAGGCATAGCCCATAGCATTTGCTATCCGTAGCTTTAGCAGCAGAGAAAGAGGCAGTGCCAACTCAGCGACTTTGTCGCTGTTCCTAATGCCTAGTGATGAACCTAGCTACATTTCTGAGGACCCTTAGCTAATTTCTGTAGAACTTTCTTCTAGATATTTCCTGCAAATCAGCAACAAAATAGCCATTTTCACTTCGAACCATTCTTTGGATTGACGTTGTTTCAGCTGTCATCAAGGATAAAAATGTTACAGATACGTCAAATGTTACTGGTGCTTTAGCTCACCTAGTAAGATATCTGACTCTCATGCTGAAGACCCAGGTTTGATTCCGGGTGTGAACATAGTTTATTTGGAGTTTCTTTTTTTATATTAATGGTATATTTTTTTATAGTAAGATGCCCAAATTATTATTTGAGACTCGCCGAACGGCATTGAATTCAAGGATTAAAAAGATGTGGGTTCAACTTTCATTTTGGAACAATTTTTCAAGCAAGGGAAGGGAATGATCTGAGCATGCAGGAGGACTGACCTGTACAGAACCAAAAGGTACAGAACCAAATTATTTCATTAATTAGCTGTGTGTTCTCCTGTCCTCTGTCCTCCGGGCCACACACACACACACACACACACACACACACACACTGCACGTTCGACCGGCCGAAGAGAAAGTGCAGCTGCAGAGACAGAGGCACATTATTTTGCTAATTTGCTGTGTTATTATGTCCTCTGGGCCACACACACACACACACACACACACACACACACACACACACACACACACACACACACACACACACACACGGGACTGTCTCAGCTGTTATTTTTATTAAGGAGTGTGCACGTACAGCATGCGCGCCTCGTGCACGAGCCTACTATTGAAGCTGCCCTTACGCTTTTGGCCTGAGGGGGCAATCGTGAGCATAAAAATTCAAAAGTCCGAAAAGTCCCTTTAAGTACCTCTATTCGCTCTTGACTCAATTAAAGGCCTGAGACAACCAGAGTTGATGCCAAAGTCGTTTGTCTGTGTTTATCATGGCTGCCTCGTGTAATTTTCATCTGTATTAACTACTTTAATATTAAGCAGTTGTTAATAACTTATTTAATAGTTTGTTAATGCTTAATAATGCAATAAGTAATGTCAATAAGGGGACTCTTAATTTGAAGTGTTACAAGAAATCCTAATCTTTGTTTTCTTCTCTTGTGAGAATTAATATTAGGGAGAACAAGGAGGAGGAAATGCTCCAACAGTCTTTTTCTCTTTTTATTTAGCTAAAAACAACACTGAAATTGTACGTATGTAACAGTGTTAAAAACAATCGTTGTGTGGAGTCAAAGGACTAAACCATGGACCGAGGGGTCATTCCAGAGGGGTTTTGCAAGAATGGCACATTCATATGCCAGAGGAAGTCCAGCTTTTGCCATTTTGGGGCTAATTGTGACGATGCAATGGCTCCAATGTGCTGTGATGTGTTGAATACATTCTATTAGAGCAGGGGTTCCCAATTTCTTTTTTTTGAGGACCCCCTTGCTCATGTCCAAGCTAGGACCCCTAGCCCCAACTCCTACATGCGTACACACGTTAAATGTGATCATTTACCATCTTTACACAGACACACAGTTATAAATGATATATGGAGTTGCGGTTATACTGTAGGGTGTGTTATTGGGAGTTTATAAATGTAATTTTTACAAAGAAATTCTTGCTAACCTCACAATCTCAGCAAAGACAAAATTGTGGGGACCTCCTGTAATTTTGTGGGGACCCGCTTGGGGGTCCCGACCTCCAATTTGGGAACCTCTGTATTGGAGAAAAGGTTAAAATAAAGTTAAAGTCCCATTAGTCAACACACACTGGTGATATCTATCTCTGCATTTGACCCATTCCTGTGAGGAGCGGTGAGCTGCAGCTCTGGCTGAGCTCGGGAACTATTTGGTGGTTTAACCCCTCTGACCAACCCCTTAAAGCAGGGAGGCATTGGTCCCATTTTTTAAGTCTTTGGTATGGCCCCGACCAGGATTTGAACCTCAAATTCCCAGGGCGGACACTCTATCACTAAGCCCTGAAAAGGTGAAATAAAGTGATATTAAGGCCAAAGGTGTGACCAAGTCACTGCTTTGCAAGTCACAAGTAAGTCACAAGTCTTTCCAGTCAAGTCTCAAGTCAAGCCCAAATCAAAGACAACCAAGTCCAAGTCGAGTCCAAAGTCAGTCATGTGGAAGTCCAAGTCAAGTCTAAGTCCTTAAAGAGCAAGTCACATCAAAATATTTTTTTGCTGATAACTTATTTAAATAAGTGTATTATAGTGTTGTAGACATAGTTGTTATTTTTGAATTTTCAAGTCCTAATCAAGTCATCTGTCCAACTTCAATTTAATGACGATGATAATAAATAAATTCCAGAAATAAAGCTTCTTAAAGCTTCATTTATTTGCTCAAACAAGCAGAAAGTGCAACTGAAACTGATTCTAAACAAAGTGCTGCTGCATTTAGCAGTAAATCAAACCCAGAACCAAGAATGATTTATGATTTGTGTCCATGCCGTGCCACTTTTCTGCCAAAATATCAAAAATGCTCAAGTCATCATCAAGTCAACAGATGCAAGTCAATTCAAGTCACAAGTCATTGGCGTTCAAGTCCGAGTCAAGTCGTAAGTAAGTCTTTATAGATTTTATGAAGTCAAGTCAGACGTCATTAAAATAATGACTCAAGTCTGACTTAAGTCCAAGTCATGTGATTCGAGTCCACACCTCTGATTAAAGCTGATTCATTTTTTCAGTCAAAATGGATCCTGTAGCCAGTTTTCTGTGTAAAAGGTAAAAATCCACGATGGAAATTCATTTTCAGCCAAACATAGATCAAAATAATTGATAAACGATGGGGGAAAGTGTTTTCAGAAATCTAAATACCAGTGATTAGCAATAACAATACCTGTTCTAAGAAACAATAATACGTTAAATACATTATGTATACTTCATACAGTGTGTGTGTGCGCGCGCGCGTGTGCGTGTAAAGTAAATCATTGTATGAAAATGTATGAGACCCCAAGAAGACTAGCATCTGCATTTAGGCAGAAGCGAATGAGGATCTCAATAAAACGAAACGAAACATTCAAGTTAAAAAATCTGATCCAACTTAGTCTTTGTTACTCTCTTTGTTCGGCTTTTATTTTGAAGTTTAAACCCGGAAAAGGACTAATTATGCGGAGAAGTTTGTACGTCGTTTCTGGAACAAATATGAATAATAAAGCTTACTGTTGAGTTTGTGAGACAGGGTGAATATTTCTAGAGATGGAGGACACGTCGCTGGTCGGAGGACACGCGGACTGGATGTCCCTTCTCCCGGAAGAGCTGCTGGATGTCCCGCTGTGGAACCTGGCCATCCCCGGTAACAACTCATCCATAACTTTTTAAGCACCTCAAATACAAATCCTTAAATGCTGAAACTGATAACTCCTACAGGGAGCCATGACAGCATGGCCTTCTGCCTGGACATTTCCTCCCCGATCGTCAGATCGGAGCCTTTCCTCCTCAGACTCGTCGACCGGCTCTTCCCCTGCTGGACCCGGCCCTGCATTTACCGCTGGTCGGCCACACAGGTACGCCCCAGGTCCCAGAACTGTTCGGACAGGTGCGGCAGGTTTATTTGTTTTTGTCCTCCTACAACGCTGAAGTTGGCTTCAGTTTGGTTAAAGGACGATTCCGCTTTTTATTACCAGCTTGACTGAAAAACTCCCAACATTTAAACAGTTCAAACCAGAATTATATAATTCTGCACTAAAACCACTATCTCTAAACCACAGTTTTTGTCTGGTAAGTCTAAGGTTTGAGCATTTTGCTGCTTTTCTACAGGACCACCATAAAACTTCTTTAAGCTTTAAAGCGCTCACATTTTAACGGACTTTAAAAAGTATAATATAATGTTTGAACACTCAGTAGTTATACAGTCAAAATTTAGTAAAGATGGTCAGAAATATAAGAATCAAAGTCTTTATTCATTTGTGAATCAGAAACTAACTTCTGTTTTTCTACACTGTTGTTATTTACATACGTGTAAATCTGTTATTACCTAAAATTAAATAAACTTAACTGGCAAAGTACAGCTCTAAACTAGAAAATATTATTAAAATAATACAAGTTCAATAAAAAAGAAAGTTTTGAACAAAGAATTTATATGTATCTACATCTCAGGAAAGGGATGAGAAGTAACTATAAATGGATTCAGTCCCACCTCTTCTACATAAAGTGCAAGTTCCCCTGGTGTTTTATTTATTTACAACAGCTGTATTGTATTTATATTTCTATAAATGTGAAAATAATCATAATAAAAAACAAAAAGGTTAATTACATCAGCTAAAATCACACCTGTATCTCTTTTTATGCAATTATTTACTGGATATTCTTTGGTCTCTTCATAACATCCACAAAATATACAAATTACCAAAAACTTCTTTGAATTTTCGAAAACCACAATTAACCCAGTTCCCTTTGACTGGAAACCTGCTGAAAATTTTCCTGCTTGTTGATTGTTTGTACTTGTATAATTATTAGAGATGGGAGAACTACTACTTAACAGTATATTTAACTTAGTTTAATCGCAATAATGTTCTTGACACTTTTGAGGTTTTCATGTTTTTTGTTTACTTTTTACCATAAAAGTGTTGATTTCAGCCACCTCGTTTACATTTGCCTCGTTGAAGTGAAATTATTATTGTGTCTCTGTTCCAGTATTCCAAAACCAAATTATGTCCTGAGTAAAACACATTTGTTTAATCTGTAAATGAAACTTACTTTGCATTAGTCACTGATGTACATAATAAATTATAAATGACCCGCACTTGTATAGCGCCTCTCAGAGTAAGGCTCTAAAGCACTTTACACTACAGTGTATCATTCATCCATTCACACACACATTCATACACTGATGGTGATGAGCTACGATGTAGCCACAGCTGCCCTGGGGCGCACTGACAGAGGCGAGGCTGCCGAGCACAGGCGCCACCGGTCCCTCCGACCACCACCAGCAGACAAGGTGGGTTAAGTGTCTTGCCCAAGGACACAACAGCAGAATTCTCCAACAGCAGAATTCTCTGTCCGGAGCCGGGATTGAACCTGCAAGCTTCCGATTACTGGACAGCCCGCTCTACCTGTTGAGCTACTGCTCAATAAACAGTTTGGGACCAAATACTGACCCTTGGGGGACACCACAAGGGATTTTCAAATGCCACAATTGTTCACAGTTCATCAATGACCTCTTCATTCAATCTAATACTTGGTTCTTCCTGGTTTTTGTCCAAAGAAGTAGTGAATATTTGTGTATTTGGAAGTAATTAAATATCAGTATTTTATGTTCATCTCCACAAACAAAACAATCTATTTACTGATGAATCCTAATAAGAAATTTGCTCTATTTGGGTGCAGCAATCCATCCTCAGGGATCAGTGTGATCTGGGAATTCGGTTCTTAGACCTGCGGATCGCCAAGAAGCCCGCAGGGAGCAGCAAACTCTTCTTTGCCCACGGCATCTACACACTAATGACGGTCAAGGTAATTCTAATGAGTTCTAGTTAGTCTCGTGTATTTTTCTGGCTGATTGGTGTGTTTATAATGTAGGAGGCTCTGGGTGAACTCGACACGTGGCTGGACGCTCATCCTAAAGAGGTTGTCATCCTTTCCTGCTCTCACTTTCAATCTCTGACTGATGAAGACCACAGACATCTGGTGGAGTTCATGATCTCTCTCTTCGGCAGGAAGCTCCTCTCCCCACAGGTACAAAACTAGAAATTTGCATGATGGTGACAAAACATTAGAAATGACATTTGAGGTAATCCAGAATGCCTCGGCTTCTGGATCACCTCACGGGAATTGAAGGGCTTGGCTCTCGCGTAAAATTCTAGAACAAAATGTCTCTTTAAAGGGACTTTACGTAGTTTTGAATTTTTATGCTCGCGATTGCCCCCCTCAGGCCAAAAGCGTAACGGCAGCTTCAATAGTAGGCTCGTCCACGAGGCACGCATGCTGTACGTGCACACTCCTTAATGAAAATAACAGCCGAGACAGTCCCTTGTGTGTGTGTGTGTGTGTGTGTGTGTGTGTGTGTGTGTGTGTGTGTGTGTGTGTGTGTGTGTGTGTGTGTGTGTGTGTGTGTGTGTGCGTGTGGCCCGGAGGACAGGAGAACGTGCAGCTAATTAATTGAATAATTTGGTTCTGTACCTTTCTCTTCAGCACAGCCGACAAAGGTTTATGATGGGTCAGTCTTCCTGCATGCTCAGATCATTCCCTTCCCTTGCTTGAAAAATTGTTCCAAAATGAAAGTTGAACCCACATCTTTTTTTATCTGTGAATTCAATGCCGTTCGGCGAGTCTCAAATAAAAAATTGGGCATCTTACTGTACAAAAATATACATTAATGTAAAAAAAACTCCAAATAAACTATGTTCACATCCAGAATTAAACCCAGTTCTTCTGCTCTGGAGTCCGACGTCTTACTAGGCGAGCTTAAGCGCCAGTGATGTCCTTTGTATCTGTAAAATTTATATCCTTGATGACAGCTGAAACAACGTTCAAAGAACGGTTCGGAGCGAAAATGGCTATTTTTTTGCTAATTTGCAGGAAATATCTAGAAGAAAGTTCTACAGAAAGTAGCTAAGGGTCCTCAGAAATGTAGCTAGGTTCATCACTAGGCATTAGGAACAGCGAAAGCTACGGATAGCAAATGCTACGGGCTATGCCTGAGTGTGAACACGCATGAAGCAGCCTGCTCGACCCGAGCATCTCTCTTTTTCTGTGATTTTACAGAAAAACAGGCAATCACAGTAAAAATGCCAGAGCTCATTCTACAGGACCAGGGTATTGCAGGAGAATGTATGAAGAAGAAATTTATTGTTTCTATACATGTTTTGGCTGTCAAACTTCCATAATGCTTCTTTAAGAAAATCCAAACAAACTGAAATGTCATTTGGACACACTGAGACTAAATTACTACAAGAACTTTTTCTAAAAATTGTCTCAAAGGGTTTTTGAGCTAACCGACTGTAAAATCTGACCCTTTGTGCCCTCCTGATATGCAGGACGTTTCTACTCTGCATTCCTGTTGGTCCAAAGGTCAGCAGGTGATTGTCGCCTATGACAACCAGCAGGTGGTGCAGCAGCATCCTGAGTTGTGGTCTGGGATCCCTTACTGGTATCTTGTAATATCTCCTCTCATCTCAGAGTCAGCTGTGATACTGTAACACTGAACTTCCTGTCCTCATGGGGGCGCTCTCTCTATAGGTACGCCGATAGCCCAGATCCAAAGACGGTGATCGATTATCTAGATGCAAAGATACACCAGGGAAGACCAGGTTGGTTTTCACTCAGGGACATTTTCAATAATTTTAGAACGTAAGCATTTCTGCTATTTATAAGTGGATTGATGCATCAAACAGACTCGCATGAAGACTCACTTTTATGTCGAGGCATTCCAGGATTAGCATTTTTTACTTGGTTTTGTTGCCCCGGCCTCTTATTCCTTTTGCTGTATCTTATTGTCTATTCCAACTTCTCTCTTTTACTGTTTCTATAATGGTTTTATGATTGTTACGTTTTATTTGATGGTTTCATGTTTTATCTGTGTTGTGTTCAGCACCTTGGGCATTTGCGTGGGTTGCGGAAGGGGCTTTAAACATACATTAAAACGAAATGACCAGCTAGTCTGATTGCAGCCAAGACTATGTTGTGTTGCTGCTGTTTAAAAAAACAGCCCCAAGAGCTCCAATAAATTAGGTCCAAATCAATCATCACACGCTTGTTACCCTCACAGCTGATGGAACCGCGGCCGTCGGAAGCTGAAGAGAAGAAAGAAGTTGAACATTTTCTTCAAGTTAAACTATCTAATCTGGTTTTATATAAGCTTTAGTAGATTAGTGATGTTTTAAGATGACAGAAACACCCTTTGGTCCTCAGACTAGCCGTTAGCTCATCAATCTTGATAGATATAATCTAAACGGTTGAGTTGGTGACTTCTTTAACAGTGTCTTGTTCCATTTGGTTCCCCAGATGGTTTTTACGTCTGCGGTCTGAACCTGACAGAGAATGCATTTTACATCTTCCTCCATCCTCTCCAGAGCTTGAGGACGATGACGATGAAGGCGCTTTTGCCACTGCTCAAATGGACCGCCGAGCAGCGACCTGGACCTGAAGGGGAGGGGGTCAACATTGTGTGCTGCGACTTTGTGGGCATCAGTCGGTTCTGTTCAGTCGTGATCAACTTGAATCATAAGCTGGTGGGTGGGAGGAGGGGCACTAACGACCATCTCTGCAGCTCTCACTAAGCAGCAGGACGTGATTGTGCCATACCACACAGTGATGCTGCTGGACTAAGTGCTCTCAATGGTGCCTCTAGGAGGTGCACATGATGTGGGCCAGGGCTCTGAGGAAGTAAGAGACCAGAACATCAGGAACAGTTTCCTCAAATGATCATGGGACCCAGTTCCTTGTTTTATTTAATAGATTATCTCAGGCTATTTAAAAGAACACTGTGAACTAGTTTCATTGGTTTTGATTGACTATTGTGAAGCAGTGCTAATGTTGCTATAGCAACCAGACTCTTGTCCAATACCCCTACTAGCAGCACCCACTAGGCCAGCTCAGTGGCCTAGTGTTATGAGTGTCCGCCCTGAGACTGGCAGATTATGGATTCAAATCCACAGTCGGGTCATACCAAAGACTTTCCAAAAATGAGACCCTCCTTTCTTGACACTCAGCATTAAGGCATTGGATTGGGGGGTTAAACGTCCATCAAATGGTTCCCGAGCGCAGCCACTGCTGCAGCTTACCGCCTCCCCAGGGGATGGGTCAAATGTGGATAGCAAATTTCACACACCCGTGTGAAATAGTGGGACTTAAAGTTTAATCACATTGATAGCTTTATAGTGCAGCGTATTCACAATGCTGCTGCTAGAGTCTTAACAAGAGCAAGAGAACCAAGCACGTCACTCTTGTTCTTAAAGTGCTACTACTAGATTATAAATCACTCAATGGCATGGGATCAAATACATGTTTGATCTCCTTTCTGTATGCACACCCAGCAGGGCTCTGAGATCCTTAGGAAACAGTCAGCTGGTAGAACCGGGTCAGAACCAAACAGGTGAAGCTTCTTTTCTGCTCACAGATGGAACCGGCTTCCTCATGACCTCAAATCTGCCCCAACTCTAGTAACTATTAAATCAAAATTGAAAACTTCCATGTATTCATCAGCCTTTGAATGAAAGTCTCTTATGCTGCACCTTTTGCACTGACTTACTTTACCTTTGCCTTTTTTTCTGGTTTAATCTATTTTTGTTCTTTAATTGTGCTGTCGTGTTCATTTGTACTGTTCTCACTATTCTCGTTAATGGAAAGCCCATTGAATTGCCTCTGTGTGTGAAACGTGCTATACAAATAATGCTACCTTGCCTTTAGTAATAAATAGTATTTAGCAAGCCTTTTGGCCATGACAGGACTTTAGTTACACACTTTGCTTATTATGTCTCCGTTTCATTGTTGAGCTCAAATTTGTCAATAACTTTTAATTATGTGCTGGTTGTTTCTAACAAAGTTGTACTTTTGAACTCTTTTGCTTTTTCTTAGTTTGATATTGAATCAAACTATTTTTAAACCAATTTTTTAAGGGAAATTTACACGGGACACTGCTATGAAGTAGTATATGTGTACATACGTGTATATATACATATGGAAATAAAAGGCGTTATTCTCAGTCATGCATTATTTGTGTGTATCTGTTGTAAAATGATTTACCATGAACTGCTTTGAGTTTTTGACATTTACAGTAATTCCTGATGTACTGTGTAATGGAATCAAAGTGATGTAACTAACCAAAGTTGTATTTTAATACAGTGTTAGTAGTTCACTTTTTATAAACAGAAGAATAGGCTGTTTTTATCATCAGGGAGTTTAATTAAACACTCTGTATTGACTTTGAGACAATAAAAGAGAGAGAGATGGGATCGTTTGAGAATCTTTAATTTCTGAATTATAAATTCTAAACAATCTACCAGGACTACTCTGTGATGGATGAGAATGGATTCGGATGTTGTGTTGGTGCGTGTGTGTGAGTGCGTGTGTCTGGTTCAGATTCTCTAGGATGACGTAATCGAATCTGGTCGTCTTTGTTATGACTAGGTATCACGAGGCTTATAAAGTGATGACATGAGCCGCATAACATGATATAATAATAATAATTTCAGTTAAAAACTTTGTTAAAAACTCATTTTTATTTTCAATAATTTATGTTTTTTATGCTTTTATTAAATGTAAAATCTTTATTATATGATTTTTTTAAAGGGGTACTTTGCAAATTTTCATATTTTTAAATATTTTTTCTTGAGCCGTATGCGCTGAAATGGCCCTTATTAGGGTTAATGAGAGGCCACCCAGCCCCAACGCCCCCTTTGGACAGAATATTCTACTCGCTACTTCAGATTGCCGGTCTTGTCTTGGAACTTACTGCAGTCTGCTTCCACATCATGCACAAAGCTTATTTTTTATTTAGCGATGAATCACTCCTGTAGACACTAATGAAGGCTGGGGACACATTTCAGCTGTTAGATTACGGTGTTAAAAAGACGAACGCACAGCAAGGAGATAAGTTTTGCTTTTGGTTCTACAAATTGACACTAGGGGGAGCTAAAGCAAGCCAAAACTGCCTAGTCTCCCTTTAAAGATGGAATTATGGATGGAAGTATTTAATATTTCTTGTTTCTGTCCACTGAGGAGCTCTTGGTCCTCCAAACCAAGGTGTTGTAACTTAAAAGGCTTATAAAAAGGACAATAAGGGCATGGACCGAGCAAGAAGCAAGTTAAAATAGCAAATACACTTACCTTTGAAGTTTAGCTAGCTAGAATGGTGGAGTCCAGCCTGTTGTTTGTTGATCAACACATGAATGTTGAACAATAACACCTGGGTCAGTATAAGGTGTTAAAATCATTCTCCTCTTTAAAATGAGCAGCAACACCATGTTTCCAACAGGTTTATTTACCCACATTCCAACCTGCTGCCATCATACAGACCAGCTACAGCAGAAGTAACGAGATAAACCTGATCAACACATTTAATGGCTAAATCCTTGTCAGATTTCTGTACATACATTTATTTATACTTGCTGTGTGCACAAACTCCTACCTGTGAAGGCACTCACATCACACGTTACAGTCAGAGTAAAAAAAAAAGCAGTTTATAAAAATAAATATCACTTTGTTATCGGTAAAAACATCCTCTCTTGTAAAGGATGATCCTCGTGATGTTACAGTCAACTGTGTAAAGGAGTGAAAACACACGTTAATAAAAACAACTCACACTTTATAAGTTCAGAAATAAAATCTGAATGTTACATCCAGTAGCACAAATACTGCTTGGAGTGAAGCCACAGTTCAAAGTCGTACGTTTAAGCCTCGCCCCCTCCATGGGATCATACTTTTTCCAAGTTTCAGATTCTGTTGATTCACATTGTTCTTACCTTGTTGCTCTGTGTTTTCAGACATTCCTTAGGTAGCTATAATTAACTATTCAATAAGGAGGGGTGAGCGTGGGTAGGCGGGACTTTCGGACCCACAGAGTGCAGACAAAAGTACAAAATGGTGGCGCCTGTAAACAAGATTTAATGGAAGATCAGGCGATTACGGTGTGTCTACTTTGCTTTTGAGACTAAAACTTCAACATGTGGATTGATTCTGTGTAGCACCATGTAGGAGGGGTCAACATAGTCAAAATCTTTAACAATCATATTTACAAATAGCCTGTAAAGACGGATCAGTGTGTGTGTGTGTGTGTGTGTGTGTGTGTGTGTGTGTGTGTGTGTGTGTGTGTGTGTGCGTGTGTGTGTGTGTGTGTGTTTAAGCGTGGCCGATGTAGCTGTTCTCCACACACAGCACCACGTAGGAGCTAGAGCAGCTGCTGGAGGTCTGCTGCGTCAGGCTGCCGCTCTTCAGCGACGTGGCCATGCCCGTCACCGCCCGATCGCTCACGCGCCACGACTCGCAGAAGCTGTCGAGGTGTCGCTGACCTCCATTGGTCGACCCGTGCCACACCATCTTCTCCGGCCTCAAAAAAGAAACAACAGCTATAGAGACGCTTTGGTTGAGTTATCTCTACATTTGGATCATCTCCTCACCAGGTATCGTCTCTGACAACGTCTTTTCCATTGAAGGAGTAGATAGAAACGTTGTCCTTCATCCTGCCATCGCTGAAGATGGCGTTCCAGTTATCAAACAGAACCTCATCCTGTCAACAGTCACACAACAATCAGCCAAACACAAACTCTCGATAGAGGTTTAACGTGGAGCTGTTCAGCTCAGCTACCTTCAGGTTCACTATTGGCACGTTTTCCCTGTCGTCCCTGCGGACGATGCTGTGGATGTCCTGGAGTTTGGAAGACAGGAATGCTCGGAACGTCCCCTTCAGCCCGATGGCCTGAGCCTGGCTGAAGCACTTAAAGTCAGCGCCGGAATTACCCCGCATGGCGCCGGAGTGGGGGCTGTTCAGGGCGATCAGGTGCAGCTGGGGAGACATGTTTGAACTATGTTGCATATTTAGACAAAAACAACAAATGGTTTCATTTATGCTCTTAAAGTTGTGAAGGAAGAAACTTTTAAAATGTTAAAGTGCCCAAATTTATCAGAATATCCCAACCACTTAAAACATGAGCAGCCTCTGTTTTGAGACAAAGTAGCGTAGGAAGTTTGTCAAAGGCATGGGGAAGGGGAGGGGGTGGGTGGTGGGGTGGGGGGGGGGCACGATTACGCATTTTATTCATTAATATTTGTACTAGCAAACATCTTGCCTCTGATCGCCTAACAGCCATGGATGTAGTTTTGACTTTAGAAGTGTTTGTGTGTGTGTGTGTGTGTGTGTGGGGGGGGGGGGGGGGTATTTACAGTATGCTCTAATGGGAAACAGGCTTCAACACAAACCAGTGTCTACTTAATATAGCCTAATATTGTTTTAGGACGGTGAAAAGAGCAGGGGTCAAAACTTGACTTTGGAAATATTGCGTCCATGCTAGGCAAGACATAGAAAGGGCAAGACATAGAAAAGTTACCGTTATCGAAATTTCTGACTCTTATCAAGATCATTTCTTATCAAGATCATTTCCCCAAGTCAATAAATTTGATAATAAAAAAATGAAAAGATGTGTGTAGCGATGGGTACCGAATTCGGTATTTTTTAAGGTACCGACCGAATTCCATAGTACCGACTGAGCACCGATTCACATCATTTGAAACGGTGCATCGTTTCGGTACTCGTCCTTCATAACGAGAACTTGCCTAGACAGCTGCGCATGCGCAAGAGCGTTATGTCGTTGGTCGCTGCGAGCCAGTTGTAAACAGAGCAGCATGGTAGAAAGAACGCACGCTAAAGCTTGGGTCCACTTCACTAAATGTAACTGGTGATGATGAAACCAGCAACAACGATCTAAGTGAGACATCCTCATCTTAATCTGCTCCGGTAGGTAAATAAAATGTTTAAGATAACGTTAGCTTGATATGTTAGCTACCGTTTCGCTAATGGTGCGTTCGCTCTCTCCTCTGAACTCCGAATTTTTGACTAGAAGAACATGAACGCGCTCTTAAGTTTGGCTTCACTTTACTAAATGCGACGGGTGATTGGGTGAAGATGAAACCAGTGACAATGATCTAAGTGTGAGGCATCATCGTTTTAATCTGCTCCAGCAGTTAAATAAACTGTTTAAGATAACGTTAGCTTGATAAATTAGCTTCCATTGCCACGATTGTTATCAGCTAATGGTGCGTTCGCTTTCTCCTCGGAAATTCTAACTTCCCAGTAGGAAAAATCAAATGAAAAAGGACGGCAAAAGGAATGAAGATACACAGTAAATTTAGTTCACAGTAGATGTTTGCTTCAGTTTAATTATCAGCTTATAAAACTACAAGGACGATGTTAAAATACAAACAGTTGTATGTTATTTATCGTGATATTTAGCAAATATGGTTATATTTTGAGAAAAATATATATTTAATTATAAAAGAGAATTAAAATATTAAACACTCAAAAGTATCTAAAATTGGTACCGTTAAGTACCGGTATCGATTCCTAGGTACCGGGAATTAGTACCGAATCGATTCAAATGACAAAGGTACCCATCCCTAGATGTGTGCATGTTGGCCACGTTCATGTCCCTTTAAGAAGCTTTACCGCCTTGAGTCACGTAAAAATGTGAGTCAACGTAAAACATGTGACAGCCCCATCTAGTGGACAACTTTTGTTTCTGCGTTTACCTGTAGGTATCGTCCATTTATCGATATCGAGGTGAAATCCTCAATGTATCGTGATATTGATTTTAGGCCACATCGCCCAGCCCTACAGCGATGCGCCTCTTCCACTGTCTTTGTTAACAAAACTCAGAATATTGTAAAATATTTTTGGAGGTAAAAAATGCAACGTTGATGTTTCATCTCCACTAATTACACATGCCTGATGAAATTCAGCCGTGTGATGGAGTTGCTAATGCTAACGGTTAGCTTCTACTAGACGGGACGTGCTCTACTCTCCTCTTCACATGGTCACCAGCCAAGATGGGCAAGTCCATGAGTTGTAGTTTTTCTTTCTGCGGTTAATGCAGGTCGATGGGGTTGAAGATGATTTTGACGATGATGTGAAACTCAGAATGACCAATCACATTTCAAAAAGAAGAACAGCGTGGTTTCTCAGTGAAAGAGACCTTCAATAAAAGAACACGAGTAAAACATAAAAAGTGATGATGGTCTCGCTGGGGCTTTTGGTTTCCTGCTTTATGAGATGTAAGCAGTCTTGGCCAAGTTACTTCAAAACTGTAATGTTTACTAGTTACCCTCATTTTGAAGTAATTCATTACTGATTTTAAAATGTAAGGCATTTAACTACTTTTGCATTACTTTAAGTTACTTTCACCAAAACAACTTCAATATGAATCTGGTAATCTGACGCTCAGTGAGCTCATGACATATATGTGGAAAGTGATGTGGTGTCTGAGCTAGGACTGCTGTTAAAAACAGTCAGATATAATAACAGTGCTTTAAAATGATTGTTTATTAAATAAATGCAACAACAATCTGTACTCTCAGCACGCTGCCATCTTATATTAACTGAGCAGGGAGTGAGGTGGTGGGGGCTCCAAGCCTATATTGCCTTGGTCCCCAAATGCCTTGACACGGCCCTGGATGTGGGACTGACTTCTGGGGTGATCTGATTCTATCACATGTATAAATATTAAATGCTTATATATTATTGCTTTTCACTGGTAAAAATGTGTATTGAGGATAAATCTACATACTTTTTTTCTTTTCAAACACTTTGTTTTGTTTTCTTGATGATTTTATTTGAATAATTTCCTGCCCTTTCTCTCTCCAACCTTCCTGCATGCTGCATGTTTTCTCCATCTTCCAGAAAAAATGTTTCCTAGATTTTCTACTTTCTAACTAATCAGCCAAGGGATCTACCTACATCACGCTCCAGCAGCAATGAGTTGAAATCACCGGGGCACAGATTATGAACTCAGTGGAGGCAAAAAACGTCAGAAAAGTACAGAAAGCACCAGAGAATATGGGCTGATATGAACGATCGCGAGTGAATTGTTTTGTTTTGGTGAGCGATTTTGTGAATATAACAGCGGCCGCACGCAGGACGCAGCTGGAGTATTTGAGCCATTACTGCTGCGTCCTCTCTGCTCATAGAATGCTGAGTCCATAAATGACGTCATATATGTGGATACTGGAACTTTTTTTTGGGCTTCCCGCAATTTAAATTTTTAAGAAACCCACATCGTGATTATGGGCTTAATACATCGTAATTACTGTGTTACTGACAATTGTACCGAGTAACTATTACCATTTACTTTGCCTGTAATGCCTTACATTACCACATTACAGTGAAAAGCAATGCATTACAGTAATTAATTACATTTGTACCGCGTTACTCCCAACACTGGATGTAAGTCACCATAAACAGATATCTGGCACTAGGGTTGTCACGGTATGAAAATTTAACCTCACGGTTATTGTGACCAAAATTATCACGGTTTTCGGTATTATCGCGGTATTTTTTAAACGGTGTTGCATATGTTCAGAAAGCATTGATAGTCCTGTTCTACACAAACTGAAATAGTTCTGAAAAGGTTTAACAGTGTTTATTAAACCTAAAATAACACAAAGCCTTAGCAAAAGTGCAACTTTTCACAAGTAAAGGAACAAATAGCTTATTTTTCTGGAACATGTTACAGTAGTCAGTGCAGGTTTAAATTATACAAATCCAAACATTCAAAACATAAACAATATGTAAACAAATCAAAGAAACACCACTTGTTTTCTCATATACTTGTTTTCTTCATTATCAAAATGAAAATCTAAAACTCCAGTCCACACTTGACTTGAGCACTGTACAAGTCAACCTTAAAAAATATGTATTTAAAACAAATAGCCACTTTAAACAAATTACTAAAATAACTACTACACTATGTAATCAAATCCAAATGTTCAAGTATAAATGGCATTGAATAAGTAAACAAATCAATGACAAGGAACTAATTGTATATTTCTCTTCATCATCAACAAATAAGATGCTTCATCCAGCAACAGGGTGTCCGTGACACGGTTTAAATGCTGGCAGAGGACGCTGCGGCTGCAGTATATAGTGACTCGTTGCATTCTACCTCAACCAAAAGTCCTCACGTCATGCATTTAAGCTAAAATGCTAATGTTAACTTACCTTGCACTGGCTGTAGAGACGTGGGTGATGGTCACGCAGATGTGCCATTCGATTCGAAGTGTTGCTGCCTTTTGCAGACACTTGTTTCCTGCACGTTCTGCAAACGGGATAGCCGTCTTCTATTAACTGTCCCTCAGCATTTTTCAGAAATCCAAAATATGCCCATACTTCCGATTTAGTCTTCTTTGAGGGCTGTTGGATGTCCTGGGCGCTGCCGTCTCCTCCTTCGGCCATTATTTCAGCTTCAAAGTTTTGGTGCCGTTGAAAATTAAAAAGTGCGTGTGCGCACCGCGGGAACTTCAGCTGAAGCGACGGTGGCTGGTAAGGGTCATCGCGCCGAAACCGCGGCCACGGTAAACCCACCGAGATAATATAGTTTTTTAAAAACTGGACGGTTATTTTTATTGTCAACTTTTTTACCGGGGTTTACCGCTATACCGGTTACCGTGACAACCCTATCTGGCACTAACCCTGCCGGCTGCAGCAACATTTATATAAATGGTGGTTTTGGTCCTCTTGTCTAAAACCACTTGCTCTTTATTTTTCTTCAAACAAAGGCCCTTTAGAAAGTTTTCCACAACCGCCTCCTGAGTGGGTTAACCACTTCTGACAACCTGTAATTATTGGTAACAACTCTCATACAATTAGTTTGTCTCACCGCTGGTCCTGATGTGTGGCTGTGGAGGGCAGCCTGAGGAGGTGGAGGTCTGCGTGGGGGCGTGACTGGCTGCCGTGGGTCTATGTAGCGACCGTCTGGTCGGTTGAAGCGGTCTGCATAACTTGGATACCTTGGATCTGTCTGAAGAGGGTATTGGGAATCGGGCTGAGCCGGTTGTCTGTTGTATTCTGGTGAGTACGGGACAATGGGAGGTGGCTCCACGGCTCCAAGCTCATCACCCTGAGAACATAATGTGTCTTAAGATTTCAAGCAGAGCACGTGTAGCGGTATAAAAAGTAAGTGTTATTTTGTTGTTAAATTCCTGTTAAACTTGGGACTGCAACTGTAAGTTCTGTTTTCTTTTGGAAGTTTTATTTTTATATGCTCTTATTGTGAAAATCCACAGCGGAAGTTGGGTTGTGTTTAGTGCCATATGGTTTGGCGCAATCGGTCAGTAGCAACAGAGCTTTTGCTGTGGTAAGTTCTCCTCCCGCCCAGACAGAAAATTGGTTAAAAACATATCTGCAGCTATTCATAAAATGTCAAATAACCATGCATTCAAAGTGCAAACCGCTTATAAAACGGTGTTGTTGAAAATCACGCTTTTTAGTACCTTTGTTATAAAGTTATGGATTACAATTGTTTAGAACAGACACATGATAAGCTAGCAGCTATATTTATAACCAATCTTCTGTCTGGGGGGGGAGGAGAAGAACTTACCACAGCAAAAGCTCCGTTGCTACTGACCGATTGCACCAAATCATTTGGCACTAAACACAACCCAACTTCCGCTGTGGATTTTCACAATAAGAGCATATAAAAATAAAACTTCCAAAAGAAAACAGAACTTACAGTTGCAGTCCCACATTTAATGGGAATTTGACAACAAAATTACACTATTTACAGCGTTACATATGCATGCTTAGAGAAGAGAGAAGCCAAACTCACAGGTGCATTTGGAAAAGGAATGTAATTCCCAAGCTGAAAAATGGGAAAGAAACACACAAATTCAGGATCTACTAAATATTTTTATATTTCTTTGAATTTTGAATAATCATAAAAAACAACGTTTTACCTGAACTTGACGAACTCCATCTCTGACTCGTAGGTAGAGGTCTGTTTGGTCTATAACGTACACCAGCGACCCTTCAGGTTGTCTTCTGGCTGTGGCCGCCATGCTCTCATAGGTCCTCAACACCATCACCTAAAGACACCAAAGCAATAAAATACAAGAGCAACCACTCATTTGCTCTTTAGCCAGAGACTTTCCTCTATTTATATTCAAAAAAACGACTCACCCCTGAAGAATGTCCAGGTAAACCTGGAGCTCCAGGTGGTCCCGGGGGTCCAGGAATACTAATAGCTACCATTAAAACAGAATAAAATGAGCTCTGAGAATTAAACTCTGGAGGGAGAATCAGAGGTTTGAGTTTATTTTGAAAAAGCTGACTCTTTTTGATTGCAACTCACTCTGCGTGCCTCTGTAAGGCCCAGACAAGGATGGGCCAGGTGGTCCGGGAGGACCTGGTGGTCCCGGACGCCCGTCATAGCCTCTTCCTGGAGATCCAGGTGGCCCCTGAGGTCCCGGTGGTCCGACAATAGATTCTCCTCTCGGGCCCTTGTCAGAGAACAATGTTTAAGCATCATTAAGTTTGGATTATATGGGACAGATGAACAGATCTTACTGGAGGTCCAGGTACTCCCGGGGATCCACCAGCGCTCCCTCCATATCGGGGGTCATAATATCCTCCAGGTTCTCCTTTCTCTCCTTTCAGACCCGTCTCACCTTTCAGCTCATTCTGGACAAACAGAAACAGGAAACAGTATCAGTAAAATGGTTCTGATTTGAACATTTAAGTTAATGAATCAGCCATCAATGTGAGAAAAAAGCATTTCACCTTTAAAGTGTACAAATCAAAGTTTGCCCCCAAACCTAAAAGAAATAATTGATTAGTTTAAACAATTTAAATGTTTCCTGTTGAGATTCATATCTGTGTGTGCGATGATGCTACCTGAAATTTCAAGCATCCCTGGTGGTCCCTGATCGCCCTTCTCTCCTTTTTCTGTGAAAAAAAAGAATCATGTCATACACCATCAGTTTCACTTTATTTTTAAATTGCTTGTGTTTAAAATAGCTGTTAAAATAAAATACAATTTAGAAATACTGAAATTAATTAAGAAGAGGGTCGAATGTGGAACCCTGTGGGACACCTTTGAGAATTTTAACATCAGTAGATCAAACTGTGGGTTATTTTATTTGGATGGAAAAGAACAATTGAGCTAAACGCCAGAGGTTTGTCTACATGGGAAAGCAATGAGCTTTCAAATTCTTTGATAAAGTTTTATGACCGAAAATTAAATTCTTTTAAAGCAGGCTCACCAGCATAATTCCTCGGGTACCCATCGTACCCCTGAAACACAAAACGTTATTTAATGTCACTTCTTTAAGTTCAAATCTGATTTTTGATTGATGAAATTGATGAAAATTAGATTAAAATTTTTAAATATGTAGATAAATAAACTGCTGATTAATTTTTTTTATCTCAACTTACGCCAATTCGGTCCACGGACAAAGGTGGACCAGGAGGTCCAGGAGGTCCCGGTGGACCTGGGGGACCCTGAGAAATAACAAATTCTGATTAGTGTCTGACTAGTTCTTTTGAACAGAAGACATAGATCTGTGTCTTACAGGGTAACCATATCCAGATCCACTTCCTGAATCCCCTTTCTCTCCTTTGGCGCCGTTAAATCCCGGTCGACCCTGACACATTAATCAGAAGCAAACTTTAGAGCTGATGAAACATTTTTTCATATTGTTTTACAGTAAAAAATGTACAATATGTCACGAAACAAGAAAAAAATCCTTCCCTTTCCCACATAATATGATGAAGAACATGTCATACTCACTGGTCTACCTGGAAGACCGATCTCTCCTTTTAATCCAGGTGGACCATACGGACCCTGAACAAACATACATACTTGTCACACTAATCTGTTGCTCAAATACAGCTTAAGTATTTGAAATAATACGTACTGGAGGTCCAACTGGGCCCGGAACCCCCTTTTCACCCTGTAATGGTCACAATGATTTCATTCACAAGTTTGACTCCCGACACATGAAAGATGTAACAGAATAAGAAGAAGCTGGGATCATTTGAGGAGAAGTGATTGAATGAGTGAACATACGGGCTGTCCTGCAAGACCTCCCAGATATAAAGGCTTTCCATCAGGTCCAAAGATGATCCCGGGTTCGCCCTTCTGGCCCTGGAAACACATTTAGGAAATGCAGTTGAGAAATCTCCGTGTCGACACAAAAACACAAATCTTCTATGGTATTTCCTGGTAATTATTTTTTTTTTTTACATTTTATAGAATAACAGAAACTTTCTAACAAAAAAACGTTCCCACCACAAACTTTATATTTGATTCAACATTAAAACATTTGAGTTGTTATCTACTTGCCATAAACTGTACACACTTAGCCGGGATGTTTGTAAAACCACTTTTACTCTACCATCTCATCTAAGACCTGTGTATTAGTTACTAATGCATTTCTGATTTTTCTGTATATTGCAACTATGGTGATAAAGCATTTATAAAGATCTTCACATAAGAAGATCTTGCGTAGTTTGTTAGCACATAGCTACATGTTGCGAGGACAGCGTACGTTCACTACATAGGGCCAATTTCTACTTCACAAGTTGTGCTAAACAAACCCAAATATCTCAAAAACTTTACATCAGATCTTTCATATTTTTATATTTTGAAAGTAGAAGTAGCTGAAGATTTTTATGTATAATATGTGTATGGTGTGTAAAAGTTGCATCATTAGTAGTAAAAACTGATACTGATATTTTCTGACATTTCATTTAAATGCCGATATTAATGGTAGACTGATAATATTGGACCTCCCTAAAAGAAAGTATCATAAATTGCAACATTTCATTTTATATCAGTCAACCAGTGTTTGTGAGTGTAGTTTACCTTTGGAGCATATCCTGGAGGACCCACGTCTCCTTTGTCTCCCTTTTGACCCACTGACCCCTTAAAGATGTATAAATCACACAATTACTTTCATAACTTAGTAATCCTTCACACCAAAATGAGTGACTAATCTATTCACACATACCGGGAATCCGGATCGACCTGATCCCCCCTAAGAAAAAGAAAGCAACAGCAGAGCTAATAAACATCAAGCCTTCTTCCTGCCTTACAAACAGAGTTAGTCGGTGAGATTGTAGTTATGTTAGTCAGAGGACCAGAGGGACGTCCACTCACCTTTCCAACCTCGTTCCAATAAACCTCTTCAAGCTACAGCAAGACAAAGTTAGGTCAGTTAGTGACAAACCAATCAGGCAGGTGCTGACTGTTAGTGGATATGAGTGAGAGAAGGTTTTAGTTAAAGAGTGATGAGACGTCATGCTGATATGTGAGGGTTACATTAGTTTCATATCTAAACGCTCTCACTACATTTTGACCCAGGACTCACATCTCTTGTTGGACTGTTGATGACCTCTCCTGGAGGTCCAGGAGGCCCCGGAGGACCAGGTGGCCCACCATCTCGGCCTGGAAGACCCTGTGACAAACACAACCGGGATTGGTCAGCAGGTATATGTAAAGGTTTTAATGTTCTATCAAAAACAACATTCTAGAAAAATGATCATTCTAAACAAGTATGTTTACACTTTAGTTTGATCAGAACTTTAAGGCTTTAATTAGGCCCGAGCAGCGAAAGCGCTGAGAAGGCCTATTGTATCTGCTCTGTTTATTTTTCTTCTGCCAAGTAAATTGGCTCTTTGGAGGCCTTAACATAACCGAAAACTCTGGAATTTTTGCACACATGTCAGGCGTGGTGAAAAATTTGTATTGTAAAGGTCCCAAAAAAAATCGCAATAAAACTAACTTCATAGCACCCCCTACAATGTGAAAAATACCCCCCTCTATAAAGCTTAGTTTATCGTAGTTATGAAATTTTGTACACTTGTAGTACTCAACAGCCCACACAGAAAAGCCTCTTGCAACCATGGTCAACATCAAACAGGAAGTCGGCCATTTTGGTTTGAAGTGGTGATTTTGACCCCGTTTTGGCCGTTACTAGGGTCTGCTTCTGATTGATTTACTCGATCATTTTTCGCACGATAGTCTCGAAATTTGTGCGAAATTGCTCAGAAGGGATGGGCGACCAAATAGAAAAAAGAAAACTGACTTTTCGTATATGCTGAGGGGGTGTGGCCAGGCCTCGAATTTCGACTACTCGCCAAAAAAATATAAATGGCTATAACTTCATACTCAAATAGAGTAGAGATACAAAAATTCATGTGATCATTCGTCATCCACCCACAAACTAAACTGAATGGTCGGATGATGACATCACACAAGCTCTGCCCCCTTATGACCAAAAAGGTCAAGTTTTGCTGTGATAGGTCCCAAATAGCCCGATTTCCCTTAAACACCACAAATTTGTAGCTGGTAACACAAGACAAGTGGGTGTTTCTTGGCGTCACTTTATGTTTCAAAAAAGGTTTTCAAAAGAGGATGGGGCTGTGGCGGCACAGCGAAGTCAGGCGTACCGCCTTGGCCATATGTTTGCCTCCCATTTAGTCATTTCTAAAGATATCACCATGAAACTTCTGATGAGTGATCCTAGTTCACCCCCCCCCCCCCCCCCCCTTTGGCTCAAGATGACCCATGCAACGTTTGATTGATGACAAATTAACAATAAACCATCTTTGATGACCAAAGATGACCTCTATGGGATTTAGATGTAAATGGTCACGGGACCCCCTAGATGGGTTCAAACTTTGTCAACTTCTAAAGACAAGATCAGAATGGCATTATACTTGGCTTGTGTCATCACATGACAGCACCAAACACATTGATGTGGTTGTTGGTTCAAATTCCTTTAGCTCCGCCCCCTTTCAGCTCTTTGGCTCTAGAAAGTACACGCAACATCTGATTGATGCCAAACTACCACAAAACCATCTTTGACTCCCTAAGAGGAACTCAATGGGATTTTTATGTAATTGGTCACAGCGCCCCCTAGATAAGATTAAGAATTAATTACTTCCTAATACAAGGTCAGAATGGCATTAAACTTGGCTTGTGTCATCATACGACTGCACCAAACACATTGATGTGGTTGTTGGTTCAAACCCCTGTAGCTCCACCCCTTTTCAGCTCTCTGGCTCTAGATAACACACACAACGTCTGATTGATGCCAAATTAACAGAAAACCATCTTTGTCAACCAAAGCTGACCTCAATGGGATTTTTCTGTACTTGGTCACAGTGCCCCCTAGATAATTTTAACCTTCAATGACTTCAAGAAACGTGGTCAGAATAGCATTAAACTTGATCTGTGTCATCATACCACCAGTGTGGTAAAGATAAGAGTATCCCCTTGTGGTTAGATGTGTATTTTAATGGTGGGCTCGGAGAAGATGCTGAGTCAGAGTGAGGTGCAGATGAGGAGACCGTTCGCAGTTTCTGGTGTCAGGGTGGTCGATGTTTACGTTCCGCAGACGTGCCTGGGTGCACCAGACTTCCGGCCAGGCCGGAGCGGCATGGAGCTGCGAGGGCCGAACGACGCTGCTTGCAGCTTTAATTATTGTTATTTTTGATGTTATTTTATAGTAAATTGTATTCCAGAGTTATTGATTTTATATGTTATACCTTCTACAGGAGTCATCTGGATTTGAGCAAATTCAAACATAGCTTTGCAGTTTGAATGTTTTTCATGTATATTACTGTAAACAAAAACAAAATGTTCTGATTACCTTTGCAATATTACCTTTGTATAGATGTTAAATACATTTTTTAAAAGGCTGAAATTCACGCAAAAACAAAAGGGATTCAGATACACAACCCTGTGGTACACCTTTAAGTTTGATTTATTATTGTTTATTATTATTATGATATAATTATTTTGCATGAACATACAATTCTTAGATTGAAAATAAAACATGAATCACAATCGTGTGTAATGAATTGATGAAAAAATGATAACATTTTGGTGCATTCTTTCGAAAGGACAGGGAATTGTAAACCAAAGTGACTCACCGTCTCTCCCTTCTCACCTCTGTCTCCTTTCACACCCTAAAAAATACCAAAATGTCTAATTAGGGAAACATATGCACTATAATTAATTAATAAAGCCCAGTGTGAAGATAATATAATTATAAAGTTAACATCCAGTACCGGCGGTCCAGGGTATCCATCCACTCCTGGGATCCCAGAGGGTCCTCGTGGTCCTTCTGCTCCCTTGATTCCATGATCACCTGGAAAACCTGGATTACCCTAAAAACCAAAAATATTTATGTACTAATATGATTTTAAAATACTAATCAACTTTCAGTGGGCTTTTGCCACTGTTTATTTAGCTTCTGAACCTAAAATCTTTAAATCAAACATTGAAACAAAAAAACTGGACTCTAAGTATGGATTATCTGTTAAAACACTTTAAAAATAGTTAGATGACAGACAGACAGACAGACAGACAGACAGACAGATAGATAGATAGATAGATAGATAGATAGATAGATAGATAGATAGATAGATAGATAGATAGATAGATAGATAGATAGATAGATAGATAGATGGATAGATAGATAGATATTGGTGGGACATAAAAAATGCAGATTAAAATGTTGATTATTTAATGTTGCGGTTAAAACCATACTTGAAGCTTAAAGCCGCTCAAGAATTATGCATGAATTTTATAAATCTGTAAAAGTGATAATTTGACCCTGCTGCAACATAATTTAAGTAATATGTCTTTTTTATTTATCATTTATTTTTTGCAAAGCCACCTGCAGAGTTGGCGACACTTCTCATAAATAACAACATGTTTTAGCTCTGTTGGCTGGCTAGAGGTGTGCGTTTATGAACAAGAGGCGTTGCTTCCAGCTGTAATCATGGAAGAAGGGAGAGGGGCTTAAAGTGCAATACATTTTCCCTGCCTCTAGATGGTGCCCTCTGAGAAGAAACTTCAGATTTCTGCTTTAATGGAGAAACATTTCTGAAAGACTGTGAACAGTACTTACAGGTAGCCCTGGGACACCTGCTGGACCCTAGAACACATGAAGAGTTTGACTGAGACAGGGTTCAGTGGTATGAAGCAGAAGATCAACAACCCGTTGTTACCTGAGGTCCAGGTGGGCCTCTGAGACCAGGTAAACCATTTAGCACTTCATTTCCAAGCTTGCTACCCTGTATGGAGATGAAGTAAGTTAAAACTATGTTCTCTTTGATTTGACCATCTAATCCAAAAACAAGATCCATCCCATTGGTAATGCTAGAAACTCACATCTCTGATGATATACGGTGGACCTGGTGGTCCAGGGGGCCCTGGAGGTCCAACTGGTCCCATGGGACCTGGCAGCCCTGCCAAACCAGTCTGTCCTGGTGTTCCTGTCCTTCCTGGGTCACCCTGAGCACCCTGAATTGGGAAGAAAATACCAATACATTTTTTACTTCCTTTTGCTGTTTGTAGTAAGTGCATGAAATTAGTTTGGTTAAAAAAAAAGGCTGGATTAGAAAATCTGCTAGCTCAAAACTTATTTTATAAAATTTTATGATTCTTGCTTTAGCATCCAAATGTTCTCAATACTTCCAGGAAATATCAGCTGCACAGTTTCACCCAACTTTGCGCGTAGTCAAATTTAGGAATCAGTCTAAAAAACATGCAGTTCTGTATGCTCTTCTACCCATGTTTCATTGAAAAAGAGGTTAATTGGTCACAATTTCCACAGCAGACGACTATTAGAGGTTTCTCCAGCTGATCTCTGGATCTCTGTGAAAGCCACTTTTTGCCAGTCCCAACTTCATAGAATTTCTCGTTTGGGGAATTCCACATGCGTGAGTCCACTGGATTGCATTATGGACTCTGTTGTACCAAATTCTCGTTTTTTATGAATGCAAGAACCAAGTCGTCCAAGTGTCGTTCTTTAGCATTGATATGTCGTCTTAACAGAAAGTCTTTATCGGGATACAAACTGAGATGGTCAGGAGGAAGTCCACAGAAATGGAGCCTAATTGACCACTTGTCCAGGTGAAATCAGGAAGGCTCAATCTTTAATTTGGTCTCACACATAAATGAGTAAAGGTTTGCAACTGATAATTCCAGGATACATTTAGAACGTCTGTTTGCTGAAGCACCAAAACAATCATAAAATAATATAAAAAGGGTTTTTGAACTACCTGACATTAAAGTGTGGCCATATCTTTTGGTTAATTTTGCCCACCTATCAATTAACAGATAACAGTCAAAAGAAAAGAAGAGACTTTTAGAAAAGGAGAGGAATTTATAGAATTAAGTGATTTGTTCAGATACGAAGAAAATCAAAATGTCCAACACTGAGAAGAGAAGGCAAGTAGCTGAAGATTCAGTTACACCCAAATGAAACAAGTTCTGGTTAAAAAAGCATAGAAAACAGAAACTTTGACATTTGAGAAGCCAAAGTAAAGAAACCCAACCCCGGTACCTGAAAACCCATTACACACCGTAGAGGATGGAGCAAAGAAAGAGAAGAGGTAATCGAAAGGGTTGGAGTCCACTTCAGCTTGCTACAAGAAAGCAACAGAGAATCTATCTGGTTGCTTTTTCCACAGAAATTATTAATATTTTAACCTCAGTTCAGGGAGGGAAATCGGAAGATACAGTAAGTACCTTTTCTCCAGCTGGGCCTGGAAGTCCGAGATCTCCGCCATCACCCTGAAAGACATTAATAACCACAATTTCCCTCAAAACAGTTCAATCACCATGAGTTTGTTAATGATAATTTATGAGCAATATTCCATGACTTCTTCAAAAAAAAAAATACAGCAAGAAACATATACATACATACAACTGAAGTGACTCAAATCACAGCCCTGTGGAACCCCATTTTCCTACACACCTAGCATCTGGGTGCAAGTTAAACTCTGTACCTTTTCTCCTCCAGGTCCTGGAGGTCCAGGTGGGCCAGGAGGACCGGGTCGGCCCTAAACAGAAAACACACAGTATTTAGTTGTTCTGGTGACTCTTCGATATTTTGTCTCCAACGTAAAAACATTTGATCTTTTTTTAAAATGTTCAATGATTACATTGTTTGAATAAAACTTCAAAAATCATCTTTTATGATGCATAAAACTCATATTTGTTGTATTATAAACTAATATTTCAAATTTTCTTCCCCAAAAAAGAAAATGAGAAACTCACTGGGAGTCCAGGAGCCCCGTCTCGTCCAGGTGGTCCTGGAGGTCCAAAGGCTACTGGACCATCAGGTCCCAATGCCACTGAAGTTCCAGGGATCCCAGGAGGGCCAGGAGGACCTGGGGGACCACGAGGACCCTAGACAGTGAATCCCAGTTATTATCCTGCTTAACTCTTCTAATGTGGTTTACGATGAACAGCATACCCGAATTTTATCCAGATCTGGAAAGCCTGAGCCCTCCATGTCAACAAATGTCTAGAAAGTAAAGAATACAGTTGACTGGTTGCTTTTCCTTCGAACTCTGGAAAGAAAAGATGTAAGTGTGTACATACTGAACGATCAGCGGTGCCAGGTCCTGGAGGTCCAGGGGGGCCTCTGGGTCCAGGTGGACCTTCTCCTCGCTCACCCTGGAAAGATTCAGACAACAAAAATCATCACCCTCAACAAGCACGCGTGGTTATATTATTTGTGTTTAAATTTCACACCTTCTGGCCTTTGGTACCAGAGGTTCCTGGAAGTCCTGGAGCACCCTGTGGTCCAGCAGGACCCTGAAAACCAGATAAGGATGTTATAGAGGTAAACCATCAACCAATGGATCCAATAAAGTTAGCCAACTATCCTGTAGAAAACTCACAGATTTCCCGTCTTCTCCTGGATCGCCCTAAAAACAAAAAATCTCTGAGAAACAGATATTCAATATTTCATTGGTAGAACATTATCTCTATGGACTTACAGGTTCCCCGTCATCTCCTGGAGGTCCTGGGGCCCCAGCCGGCCCTGGTGACCCTGGAGGACCAGGAGGTCCAGACACCTTGTGCACAACAGAGCCCTCTGCAAGTTTGACCACCTCAGCTGCAGGTCCTGGGGGACCAGGAGGACCAGGAGGCCCCTGAGGACCTCGTTCACCTTTTGACCCAGCGTATCCAAACCCAGAGTCCCCCTGGTGAGGAATAGAAAACACAAATAAAACAAATGTAAAGAAATAAGTTCCCATAAATCAGCAGCTCACTTACCTTTGCACCCTTTTCTCCCTGAAACGAAAAACCAAAACAATTATTGTTTTGGTTTGGAGTCTCTGAATAAACGATTCTCTCACAAAAATTTGAGATTTCTTACCTTCAGGCCTTGTTCTTTACTTTGTGAGGAGGAACTAGAAACTGAGCTAGAACCTGAATCTCCCTTCGGCCCTGCGGGGCCTTGGTCCCCCTTTGGGCCTCTCTCACCCTTATCACCCTTATCACCCTTATCGCCTCTGGATCCTGAAAAACAAAACAAAAGACGTGAAATATTTCAATAAATGATCCTTGCTGAGCAGCGTAGAGTTAACCACAACAACAGAAGTCCCAGTCATATACCAGGAGGAGCTCCAGATGTCTGGACCCACACATACAGAACATTCATCTGTAGCGACTCCACGCGGCTCTCTTTAGCAGTAGCTGCTGTACTAAGTGATGCTGTTATTGAGTTTATTACCTGTCATTCCAGCATCGTTCACTGGAACTTTAACAGTTTCCAGTTCCTGAGGAATAAACATAAAAGAGAATAAATACAAACCAGCTCTCAACTTCATCTCTGCTTCAGTGGTAAGGTTTACTTAGCACATGGGAAAATGTGTGTTTAGCCCTGAAGTGCTACTCACTTTATTGCTGTAATCATTGTAGTCACAGAAACTCTCAAACGCCTGAGTACCTTCCTCCAGTGTGAATTCTGAGAACTTCCCCTAAAAACACACAAGCAGTGCAGACATCCTGATCACCAAACTGAGATAAATCTGGGTTCCAGATCCACTACGTAGCATCGGTAAGACCATCTGATTAAAGCTTCCTGGTTGTGATGATTCTGACACAAACCACTAACACCGGAAAGGTCTTGATGATTTTTGAGGGAACATTTAAAACCACTTTGTTAAACATCTCAGGGCACTGTTATTCAACCACTTGTGGGCAGTGAGATATGATCCAATTACCATGTAAAACATTACTAACATGCCATTTTAAAGTGATTGTGCTTTAATGGTGTGGATCACTCGTTTAATCAACACATTTGCTGTGATATTTAGGAGGAATGAATGCCTTTGTAAGTCATACTTGTGGGAAAGAATACAACAGCGCACAGTTTCCAGGAACTAGAAGTGAGCCACATCACAGGATCTGGAGTCTTATTTCCTGATGTTTGGACATCTTGCCTCAAATTCACAGCATGACAATACTGCTGACTTGCAACAATGATGTTTGTCTTCTTAAACTTTTGCTTTGCACTATCTTCCATTGGGAAAGAGAAGGAAACTCATCTGTGGGTTATCCTGTTGTATAGTAGCTCCGGTTTGGGCCAAGTGAAAACAATAAGTGCAATCAGGGGCTGTAAACGAGCTGTTTCTCCCCTCCCTGAAAACACTCATCAGGTGATCTAGGTCTCAACCATTGCAATCAGCTGCTGCATGAACACCTGTTTCCAATTCGTAGCACAGCATAAGTTTGGAGGCATAACTGAAGTGTCAGAGGAAACGTCAACCCTTGTGTCTCAGCCCCTCCGGTGTGAAGACATACGTTTCTACCTGCGCGTGTCCACAGAGCAAACAAACTCGACCCAGACGCTGCTTCCATTAACACCTAGCAAATTGTGCCATTATCCTATACCTGTGATCACTAGCTTCAGAGGAAGGTCACACACAGCAAACCGCTTTCGCAACCTTCAAAACATCCGCTCGCTAAAACCAACTCCCCCCAAGACACCCACCTGTCTAAGGGACTTTGGAACTGCCAATCAGCTATAAACAAAGCAAACTTCATTACCGCATATGCAAACCACCTTTCACTTGATGCACTGGCTCTCACTGAGACCTGGATCAAACCATGTGACAATGCTACCCCATCTGCTCTCTCAGTTAACCACACTTTCTCCCATACTTCACGTGCATCTGGCCGAGGTGGTGGAACGGGCATGTTAATTTCCAACAAATGGATATACAGTCAGTTTCTACCCATCACTAAATACAGGTGCTGGCCAGTAAATTAGAATATCATCAAAAGGTTGAAAATATTTCAGTAATTCCATTCAAACGTGAAACTTGTACATTATATTCATGCAATGCACACAGACCAATGTATTTCCAATGTTCATTACATTTAAATTTGATATTCATAAGTGACAACTAATGAAAACTCCAAATTTGGTATCTCAAAAAATTAGAATATTCTGAAAAGGCTGAATATAGAAGACACCTGCTGCCACTCTAATCAGCTGATTTACTCAAAACACCTGCAAAGGCCTTTAAAAGGTCCCTCAGTCTTGTTTTGAAGGCACCACAATCATGGGGAAGACTTCTGACTTAACAGCTGTCCAAAAGACAATCATTGACACCTTGCACAAGGAGGGCAAGACACAAAAGGTGATTGCTAAAGAAGCTGGCTGTTCGCAGAGCTCTGTGTCCAAGCACATTAACAGACAGGCGAAGGGATGGAAAAAATGTGGTAGAAAAAAGTGTACAAGCTCTAGGGATAACCGCACCCTGCAGAGAATTGTGACGACAAACCCATTCAAAAATGTGGGGGAGATCCACAAAGAGTGGACTGCAGCTGGAGTCAGCGCTTCAAGAACCACCACGAGGAGACTCATGAAAGACATGGGATTCAGGTGTCGCATTCTGTGTGTCAAGCCACTCTTGAACATGAAACAGCGCAAGAAGCGTCTCGCCTGGGCCAAGGACAAAAAGGACTGGACTGATGCTGAGTGGTCCAAAGTTATGTTTTCTGATGAAAGCAAGTTCTGCATTTCCTTTGGAAATCAAGGACCCAGAGTCTGGAGGAAGAGCGGAGAAGCACAGAATCCACGTTGCATGAGGTCCAGTGTAAAGTTTCCACCGTCAGTGATGGTGTGGGGTGCCATGTCATCTGCCGGTGTTGGCCCACTCTGTTTCCTGAGGTCCAGGGTCAATGCAGCCGTCTACCAGGAAGTTTTAGAGCACTTCATGCTTCCTGCTGCTGACCAACTTTATGGGGATGCAGACTTCACCTTTCAACAGGACTTGGCACCTGCACACAGTGCCAAAACCACCAGCACCTGGTTCAAGGACCATGGTATCCCTGTCCTTGATTGGCCAGCAAACTCGCCTGACCTTAACCCCATAGAAAATCTATGGGGTATTGTGAAGCGGAGGATGCAATACGCTAGACCCAACAATGCAGAGGAGCTGAAGACGACTATCAGAGCAACCTGGGCTCTCATAACACCTGAGCAGTGCCACAGACTGATCGAGTCCATGCCACGCCGCATTACTGCAGTTATTGAGGCAAAAGGAGCCCCGACTAAGTATTGAGTGCTATACATGCACATTCTTTTCATGTTCATTCTTTTCAGTTGGCCAACATTAGAGAAACAAACATTTTTTCATTGGCCTTTAGAATATTCTAATTTTCTGAGATACCAGATTTGATGTTTTCATTGGTTGTCACCTATAAATATCAAAATTAAACGTAATAAACATCGGAAATACATTGGTCTGTGTGCATTGCATGAATATAATGTACAAGTTTCACGTTTTGAATGGAATTACTGAAATATTTTCAACCTTTTGATGATATTCTAATTTACTGGCCAGCACCTGTACAACTCTTTTGAATACCATGCCATCCAGGTAACGGTACCGAAAAAATTATTTTTGGTTGTCATATATCACCAACCAGGTCAACTGGGAGACTTTCTTGATGAACTCGACACCCTGCTCTCCTCCATTCCTGAGCACGACTGTCCCACAATGGTCCTTGGGGACATGAATATTCACCTGGACAATCCCAGCTCATCAGGCTTCCTGTCACTAATGTCATCATTTGATCTAAAACTAGTACAAAGTCCTTCAACTCACAAAGCTGGAAAAGCACTTGACCTCATTTTCACCAGAAACTGTGCCATAGACACAATCTCTGTCACACCGCTGCATCTTTCCGATCATTACTTCATCCATTTCAGCACGACTCTACAAGGGAGGTCCACTGCTTCCTCCCCAATGGTCTCATTCCGCCGCAACCTCCGCAATCTGGCACCCAACCACTTCTCCTCTCTTGTTGCCTCCACTCTTCCATCTCCCAGCACATTCTCTGCTTATGAAGTGAATGATGCCACCGAGTCACTCTGCTCCACACTCTGCTCTTGTCTTAATAACTTGTGCCCTTTAGCCACAAGACCTGCTAGATCCTCTCGGTCGCACCCTTGGCTAAATGATACCCTCCGGTCTCTACGCACCAATCTTAGAGCTGCGGAACAAAAATGGCGCAAAACAAAAGATCCTGGTGATCTATTGAAATTTCAGGAATTACTGTCCTCATTCTCTGCCAGCATCACTGATGCAAAGAAAGCTTTCTACACTGACAAAATTCTCAGCTCTACTGACTCTCAGAAACTATTTTCAACCTTCAAAACTCTGCTCACCCCTCCATCTCCACCTCCTACCAACAATCTATCAGCTGACACCTTTGCCTCATTCTTCACTGACAAAGTGGAAGCTATAAGCAAACAGTTTACTCAACTGGCCACTCCTGAACATTCACTACCACAAACTCCTTCAAGCCCAACCATCTCAGGCCCTACTGCTTCATTTTCCTCGTTTCCCCCTGTCACTGAGAACTGTGTGTCCAAGCTTCTCACGTGCAGCCGCCCTACTACATGCCCACTTAGCCGCAGCAGTCACACATGTGATCAACGCATCACTGACATCCGGTACATTTCCCACCTCTCTCAAGCATGCTCAGGTTAAACCGCTGCTAAAAAACCCATCTCTTCCTCCGAATCATGTTGAAAGTTACCGACCTATCTCTCTCCTCCCTTTTCTGTCCAAAATCATTGAAAGGGTGGCTTTCAAGCAGATCACAGAATACCTCTCACAAAACTGTCTGCTTGACCCTTACTAATCTGGGTTCAAAAAGGGCCACTCCACTGAAACTGCTCTGTTAGCAGTGACTGGATCCTTAAAAGAAGCTAGAGCGACTGCCAAATCCTCAGTGCTTATCCTCCTCGACTTATCGGCAGCATATGACACTGTCAACCATGGCTTCCTTTTGTCCACACTCTCTAGCATGGGCATCACAGAGAAAGCACACGCCTGGTTTGAATCGTACCTCACAGGACGATCATTCAGTGTATCTTGGCTTGGACAATCCTCTACCGTGCACCATCTTGCCACAGGAGTCCCTCAGGGCTCAGTGCTAGGACCTCTTTTCTTTGCCATATACACCACCTCACTGGGTGAGATCATTCGATCACATGGCTTCTCCTACCACTGCTATGCAGACGACACCCAGGTCTATCTGTCATTTGCACCGGACGACCACACTGTCTCTGCACGAATATCTAACTGTCTCTCTGACATATCAAAATGGATGAAATCCTACCATCTCCAACTCAACCTCTCTAAAACTGAACTACTTGTCATCCCAGCAAAACCATCCATACAGCACAATATCTCAATCCGAAATGACTTCCTATCTCTGGCTCCTTCAAAGGCAGTTCGAAATCTGGGTGTTGTGATTGATGAACACCTGAGCTTTAAAGATCATGTTGCCTCTGTTGCTCGTTCATTCCGCTTTGCGCTGTATAACATACGAAAGATCAGACCATACCTAACATAACATGCCGCCCAGCTCCTGGTGCAATCTACTGTCTTCTCCCGCCTCCATTACTGCAATGCCCTTCTAACTGGTCTTCCAGGCTGTACTGTGAGACCTCTTCAAATGGTCCAGAACGCAGCGGCGCGTCTGGTCTTCAATCAGCCAAAAAGAGCACACGTCACCCCTCTGTTCATTGAGCTCCACTGGCTACCGCTAGCAGCACGCATCAAATTCAAACTGTTACCACTAGCATACAAAGTCCGAGATGGTACGGCTCCCATCTACCTGAATCCTCTTGCAAAGGCTTACGTCCCGGCCCAGCCACTCCGGTCATCACAAGACCGTCTGCTAGCAGTGCCTACACCACGCTCAGGACAATCCAGACTTTTCTCATGCATCGTTCCACAAATGTGGAATGACCTTCCAAGCACTACCAGAATGGCGGCTTCCTTTTCAATTTTCAAAAAACTCCTGAAGACCCTGCTCTTCAGAGAGCATCTTCTTAACTAGCACCTTGCCTGCACCTGTCCCCCCTCTCTACTGTCCACTCCTTGTTCCCTACTCTCCATGACTGATGTCAATGTTGTTGTTGTTATTGTTGTTGTTAGCCTCAAGGGCAATATGCTGATTATCACTTGTAAGTCGCTTTGGACAAAAGCGTCTGCTAAATACATACACATAAGCATAAACATGTTTCATCTCCATAAATAACACAAGCCTGGAGGAGCTTCTGCCTTGTGGTGAAGTTGCTAATGCTAACAGTTAGCTTCCACTAGCCAAGACGTTCTCTGCTGTTTCCTAGACACACCTACAACAGCCTTCCCTGTCGTGAGTGAGGATGGGTGAGTAGATCTGTCAGGATTTTCTAATCCTAGAGTTTCACCATCTGTTTTCTATCAGGAGCTAATGCAGGAGATAGGTGTGGGAGACTATTTTAGTGTTCAGCCTACATGAAAAACTGTTTTTTTCTTGCTTCAGTAGGTGGCAGGAGTTTTCTGTCTGCCTTGATACTCTGAGACAGGAGACATGACACAGCTCATTGATGCGTCAGAGACACAGGTACGCCCTGTCCCAGTACTCGCACTTCTACCCTTCTGCCCCTCAACTGCACATTTCCATCCATGAATGCGAGTGCGGAAGGTGTCCCACTTCTAAATTTTGGACCATGGCCCCACCCCTTTTGCACCCTTGATCCGTACATCATGGAAGCCTGTGTGGACTTGGGCCAAGTGTATTACCCACAATCCAATGCTAATGTGCTGCCTGGCAACAGTTTTAAGCTTTTTGTTTTTGTAACACCAAATATTACTATAGTAACAATTAAAACTTGAAATCATCCATCTATCCAGTCTCATCCGCTTATCCAGGGTCAGGTCGCGGGGACAGCAGCCCAAGCAGATAAACCAAGACTTGCCTCTCCCCAGCCACATGGGCCAGAATCCCAAAGCGTTCCCTGGCCAGCCGAGAAACATAGTCCCTCCAACATGTCCTGGATCTTCCTTTACGTCTCCTCCTGGTTGGACATGCCCAGACAGCCTCACCAGTGAGGCGTCCAGGAGGCATCCTGACCAGATGTCCAAGCCACCTCAACTAGCGATGGAGGAGCAGCGGATCTACTCCGAGCCCCTCCTGGATGACCGAGCTTCTCACCCTATCTCTAAGGGAGAGCCCAGCCATTGAAACGGTTATTCTCTCCTGCGTTGTCCAACTTTATCACAAGAACACACTATAAATCTCCCATTTGGCTTAAAATGAGTGCTAGGGTAGCTTGTGTCAGAAATAGGGCTGCACGCTACAGGATAAAATTCACAATGCTATGTTTTTATAACCCTGGTATAAATATTATATCTATTAAAAATACACGAATAGCACTTTAAAGTGACAGTGTGTAGTTTCACTGGCAATAGGGGGCAGTACATACCTATAGAAGGAAACATGGCATCCAATATGACATCACCCAGAGATTTACACCCACTCCATGTATTTTAGAACAGACTTTTATGATTATACGTTATAAAACTGCCAACATTTTTCAACAACTGGATATATTTTAAGTCATTTACCACAACATTTTGATGGATATTTCCAGAGATTAACTGTAAAAATTGTCACTTTAAGTTAAGCTGCACTACTGCCACTTTTTTACAATAGTCTATTGGTGTTTTAAGTACCACTGTTAGTAAATCACATTCTTTAGGGCCGAATCAGTGTTGCAACAAGCCTTATTATCAACAGAACAGAGCCATCTTGAACAAAAATGAAGTTTCTACATCCAAAAGGGTCCAATTAAAGCTTTTTCTGGAGTATTTCTCTTATCGGATGGCACCATCTAGTGGCTGACAAGCATATCACACAAAAAGTCTGTTGCTTTTAAGATGGCGACTCCACGTTTCTGTTTATAAATGTGCTTCTTAGCCAACAAATGGAGGTACAACTCGCTGTTTTACAAGTATTATTCTCATGTCATGTTGTGTTCTCATATACTTATATTTTAGAGACTTTCTTGAACTTGAAAAGTTCATCAACTCTGCATCAGCCGAGGTATTCCTTAAATTTGAAGCATGTAAGCGGTAGCCTAACGCTATTGGTTAGTTCTGGTTGGCGGTCTGTTTCCTATTGCACGGCGCTCTGTGGGGCAGTGGGCATGCTTAGCAAAAACATTTAAAAAATGACGTATCTCTTACATTCCATCACAGTACATGATAAGCTCAACACTTTTACTGATTTCTGAACAACCATACATAATTTCTGAAAGGGGAAATCTCCGGAAAGATACTTCAATGTCCTCCAATAAAACAGTTTGTCCACAAGTCTGACGCTCACAATCAACATAGCATTGAATACAAGCAAATGTCCTTCTGACAAAGATTTCATTATAACCTCATATTATCATAGAACCTTTGATCAACACCTTACCTGATCCAACAAGTGGTAAAATCTTCAGCCATCATCAGAAGTACCACCCCCTATTCCCAAGTGTTGCTTGGTGCATCAAAAAGCCAATAACACTCAAAAAACAACGATCTCTCCCCTGCTTTTAGTGGTCGCTGGGTGTCAGGAACCCTGAACAGTAGATGAGTATCTATGGCCAAAAAGGTTACTCTTGACCCATCATGTAAAAATCAAGGAAAGTAGGAACGCGTTTTGAGTATCCGTAGAATTTGGACAGCCTGGTCGCTTCGCTGTGACACAATCAGCCTTAAAACGCATCCATGACCTTTTGTGGTAAAACATTGAGGGTGATATAAATTCTCTTAAGGGCCTTGAACTAAAGCCTTTTCAGGGAAGATGATCTAACCCTATTTTAAGGAACCCTATTAGAAGAACATAACTGTTAGCACCTGCACCTGGTTGTACTACATGAACACATTTGGTCTAAAAACATCACTGATTACCTCAAATTTGTTTGGGTCGGCTTTTCCTGCCTGACCCAAAAACAACCTGGCCCCTGGGTCCAGCACCATCGGATCTGGCGAGCGTTGAAATTTCACCACCTGTGGCTCCTTCTCACAGTCCATGTGCAAAGTCACCTGATCGTCAAACACCGTCACTCCCAAGGTATAAAACATGGACTGCCTGGCCGGTATGTCAAAGCTGGCTGCTTCAGTCGAAGCCTCAGAGCCAGGCTCAGTGTAAAAGAACTGCAATTTTTGACGGTTGGACTTTATCGGACCGAGCTTCACACCGACGAGCATGAGCTTCTGGGAGGAGTCCGTAATGGAGAAGAGGACAGCAGCATTGGCAGAGGAGGTCTGAAACCGAAAAACGATGGAAAAGATTCGGTAGAAGGGGTTGGGGACATGATTGAGGGCCAGCTGGTTGACATTTCCAGAGGAGCTGAATTTGTAGAAGGATGTTCCCTCCAACGTGATCCCTGCAGGTAACGGGTCTCCAACCAGCTGCTTCAAAGTCACTTTGCTCTTATCTGCAAGACAAGTCAGTCAGATTTAAAATGATGGAATATAAACTCATAGGGGACCAAATTTACAAGTTTTTTTTTGTCACAAAACACTTAAAAACCAACTTTAAATTACTAGTAAAAAGATTAAATGAAACACTTAGATGCAGCTTTGCCATAAAGCGTGATCCAAAAGGGTTCAAATGAAGGCAACTGGACTTCTTTGGTTCATTGAAGACGTTTCGCTTCTCATTCGAGGAGCTTTGTCAATTCTACCTGGAATAAGAGTCAAGCTTATAAACTGTAGCTGTTTATACGCTTATGAGCTTGACTCTCTCATATTCCAGTTAGAAATGACAAAGCTCCTCGGATGAGAAGCAAAACGTCTTCAATGAACCAAAGAAGTCCAGTTGCCTTCATTTGAACCCTTTTGGATTACCATGACCTGGATGACTGAGAACCTTCACCAGCCTAGAAAGCATGTATGATGTTTGGGGGAAAAGGGGGCAAAATAGAAAAAATATGCTGATAATTCAGTTCTCATAGACTGCAATAAATCAAAAAGACAGAGATTTTTCAGGAAGTAATCCTCCCGATCTAATTTGCCATCAGGTCTTTTAAGGATCTTTCCACATCCTGTGAGTCACTTATTTTGTATGGAGAGCTGCTGATGATTAACATCTAAAGTCAACGTCTTCAGCTGCAGTCCAGTTGATCAACAATCTCTTATGAAGATCAAGTAAACCAGTTTATAAAAAGAAAATTTAATTCTATTAGTGTCCACCAGGAGGCACTAACGTCTCATGTTACATGTTGGGGCGACTTCTAGGTCTAGACAATTGGCTTCAGGTGCATTTTTCTGCAGTGATTCCACATGACTTCCTTTTCACATTTCCACACCCTTGGTCGCAGCATGTTAGGAACATGTTAGTGTTTTTGTACCTGTTGATGGTATCACAATTGGCTTGGGGACTAGACTGGGTTGAGGAGTGGCCTGAAGACAAAACACAACAAGAAAAATAAGAAAAAGCAAAAATGAAAAGCCTAAATAAATATAGATAAATGCATAATTCGATCCTTAAAGAGCTTAATAAACATTCTGAAGAATGTTCTGATCAAAACGGGCTATTAAACTTCATCTTTACTTGAAGATTAAAATATTTATCTAAATTGCAAAAGAGGGATCCAGACGATTGTGCTAAATATAGTTTAGACAAAGTTTCTTCTTTGAGAGAGCAGAAAATGCACACAGTAGAAATATCCGCCCCACTTTATCTTAATGGTAACCGTGCACTGCAAGATGAATTCTCACGAGATCTGAAGTTTTAGAAACTCAGGAGAATCCTGAAATGTGTAGACTCAACACAGGGCAGGGCTAGACATAGAGATCTGGTTGCTGCCAGGTTATCTTCATGGTTCTCAGCATCACTGATTTATGTTCCTCCACTAAGACGACAAAAGCCTATTAACATGTTAAATGTTAACCACATTACCTGCCCGATAAAAACAACAAACTTAAAGATGTCCCCTCAAACAATTGTTGAGAATTGGGAAAAATCAGTACGGAACGAGGATTGGGACAATATTACATGTAACTTGTACCAAGTTTTGTAACTTGTAACATGTTTTGTAACTGTAACTTTTGTTTTGTAGAATGTAATTCACATTTTGTAACACATAACTTTCAATTTGTAACAAAATATTTCCACTTTGCAACACATTAATTTTGTAACACGTGACTTTCGTTTTATAGCATGTAATTATCATTTTGCAACATGTAACTTTTGTTTTTTTAAATGGAACTTTTGGTACGTAACAAAACTTTCATTTTGTAACTTGCAGAAAATAACCAATGTAAAAGTTTCAAATCACAACCCTCAAAACACACATCTCAATGGACAGTTAGGGTTAGGGTTAAATCCACAGTACAAAACTCAGGTCTACTGTTACAAAACTTAATTCTACGTGTTATAAACATCACTAACTTATCAGATACTTAACAAGGGTTTTGATACATAACATCTAAGCTTACATTCTATTATCCCAATCATCGTCTCAGTTACCTTGTCCAACCATAATTTATCATAATTTGTTCTGTGTCATCATTAGTTTAGAAATATAGTATTAAATTCATTTTTATAAATTATATTCTGGACTCTGTCTGGATTAATATGAAGAGTGTGTTTCCCTGAATGGTCCAAAGAACCTAAGTTCCTATTAAATCAAATATTCAAAGACCAATCAGATTGATAATTCATTTTCATATGGAATATCACATCTAATTGATCATTTAATAAACGCATCCACATCCATCTCGTTACACAAAACATTTGTGTCCCAATTCTAGCTTCCTTCCCTAAAGAACCAATGACAGGTTTTGTTGAAGCAGCCAAATGTGAGTCGAATAATGGCAAAAGGAAAGAGGTCTGTTGTACTGCTCACAGCCAAAAGGCTTTTGGTCACACTTTTTACCAGTAAGTGGCGGTAACTTTTAGTGAAATAAACTGATCCAAATAAAGAACTTACATTTTGAATAAGAGCAGGATTTCATATCCGAGACACGGTTGGCTGATAAGACAAAGCCTGTCATTGGTTCTTTGAGAAGGAAGCTTGAATTAGGAAAAAATGTTTTGTACACATAAGGTGTTTCTCAATGCCAAGGAACCTTACCTTGATGTCATGGTCCCACCCCAGTTGCCTAGTCATCAGGAACCGCCAAGACATGGTCCACTGTTCATGTTCTACCGAGGCGTCTGTTCTCCGTTTGTTAGCCATTTAGCTAGCTGAGCAAGGACACATGGTAGGTGCCTTGTAGCCTGGCCTTAGTCAAACATCAGAATACAGTGCAGTATTTTCAAAAGGGTGACGGATCAGAAGCCGGCAGCTACTTCGGGGGCAAATTTCAAGTTTAAATGTAAACCAACTAATTGTAGCTATCGGGCTGATATCTAAAACGTGTTTTTAATATCCAAAGTGTTAGCTATGGTTGGTTAGTTGCTTAGTAGTTGCAGCTTCAGGGGCTAGCAAGTAGTAACTTGCTTACATATTTAATTTAATGAGTATATACATAATTAAAAAAGTAAAAGGCTCATTATATATTTATTTTGAAACTTATGCAGATAGAATATAAAGTAACCTCACGTGTCACGTGAGGTAAATCTGTTCCATTTAACCGTTTTCCTTGACCAAGGAAGAATAGTGTCTTGGTAAGAAAGGCACCTGGCCTAGGAAGACATCGCCTTGCGAGTCTAGGCACCTTAACATTGAGAAACACCCATAGACTTGAGTTTTGCAACTGTAGACTGAGATGTGTGTTTTGAGAGTTGAAACTTATACACAAATATTTTTCTGCAAGTTACAAAACAAGTTTCATGTCACGTACTGAAAGTTACATGTTCCAAAACAAGTATTTCATTCTACAAAACAAAAGTCAAGTTTTACAAAGTGAAAGTTACGTGTTAGAAAACATGAATTACATCCTACAAAACAAAACAGTTACAAAGCATGTTACAAGTTACAAAACTTGGTACAAATTAGATGTAATATTGTCTCAATCCTAGCTGCATAAATCCATGTCAAAGAATCAACTAAAAATTCATCCTGCAACCCTTTTATTCATTCATAATTAATTCAGCCAAATAAGGCAGACTTGGAGTGCCATTTTGCCAGTAGTATGTTAGCATGCTAATAGATTCTCTGAGCAGCACAGCAACAGCCTCCTCTTCGTGAAACAGTAACTAATCCTGGTGACGTTGCACTTCCAAAATTCATACCGCTGTTTCGAGTTCTTCCATCTTTCATTAAATATTTAACTAAGTTAAAATAAAGATGTGCCAAAAATCCAATTGTGATCAAAGTCAGCAAATGTTTAGAATTATAGACTCATCAATTGGAGGAGGATATTTAGAAATTTGAACAGCTATCAACCCTTTGTACGTGATGTCATGCCGCTCATAGGACCGCCCCCTTTGCCATGATCGATTGTAGAGAAACTGTTTACACATATTGAAACTCCTGTGAAGTTAGTCAAACCTAACCAGTTTGTTGCCTCATATCGCTTTTATTTAGTTGATTTCACAATAAAATGGTAATAGCTTGCTGCACAGTTGGCTGCACTAAGGTGCAAACTCAAAAATAGACATGTTTAATAAATGTTTAATAGACCTAGAAAATGGCAACTGGTGTTTAGCACGTTCTCATTTACTGTGACAATGGAGGTTTCTAGTTCCAGCTGAACGCTACGCTAACGACAATGAAGAATAAATCTTGTTGCATACCCTCCCTCCTCTTCCACAGTTAGCGTGAAATGTATAGATCGACATTAATTTAATGCAGATTAAGTTAGCATAGCTAGGTTGGTGTGCATTACCCCATAGTACATGCTGGGGACAGGGGGGTGGTTTTGTTGATTAATAGCTCCCCCTTGTGGATATGCAAATCTATTGGTCAATGCCCTAGGCTTGTGTAAATGACTGGTCTTGCTTCAGAGAACAGAGAAGGAACTTAGGGAACATATAACTTATGAAAAATTACATAATTCATATTAGGGGTTGTATGAACTAGTCGACTAGTCGACTAGTCGACTTCACTGCTCTGTAGTGACTTTTTATGCCTGTCATCGACTAGTCACTTTCACGTGATAATGAGCGACAAGATGCAGTCCTCGGAAAAGACAGCAGGTGACGAGCCCCTGGAGACCCCCCCCCCCCCCCCCCCCCCCGCTTCAGGTGTATGACGTCATCAACGATTAGTCAAAGTCGACTCGATTTTCATTACTTGACTGCCGACTTTAAAAAAATTAAGTCATGCAGCCCCTACTTCATATCAGCATGGACGTAATTTTTTTTGGGGGGGGGGGGGGGGGCAGGGAGGACATGTCCCCCCCACTTTTTCCAAAGTCAAGTTTTGACCCCTGCACTTTTTACCATTCAAAAACAATATTAAGCTATATTAAATTGAAACTGGTTGAGCTCTAGGACCAAGCGGAAAACAACCGTTTGTGTTGAAGCCTGTTACCCATTAGAGCATACTGTAAAGATACCCCCCACCACACTTCTAAAGTGAAAATTACATCCATGCATATCAGAACAGAGTTAGATGGGTAAACTGATTTGTAAACAGCTGTGACGCATTTGGAGCAGGATAATCTAAACTCTTACCCCCAAATTCCACTACCTCCGCTCCGCTCCGGTCCGCCCCCGCCTTCTGCAGCCGCTCGCTTCCGAACTCAATTTTTACTGGTACCCGCTCTACAGCGGCTCCGCTCCGGTGCGGAGACCTGAGGGGGGCAAACAAGCATGCGCGGGATTTTCGAGATCTTGTGATACAGTCCGAGCAATAAACGCGGAAGTTAGATCCAAACACCCGTTATGTGGGAGAAGCATCGGCATGAGCTGTTTAATCTGCCCATCATTTGTATTGAGAGATCAGCAGTGTTTGGATCAACAAAGTGTGACTACTTTGATAGTAGAAACTGTATTTATGACTTACTTTTGTGCATTTAAACTTCAGCCGCCATTGATATTTGTTAAAAGTTGTTAAACCTGTGCATATGAAACAAAAAACGCTTTTTGTTTATCAATTTGTTGTTAAAAACGGAAATTGTGCTTGCTCCTTTTCCTGTTGGGCCGTTGTGATTTCTGTCCATTTACTGCGGAGGTGCTCTGGCGTCCGGCGAAAATAGGATCGATTCTATTTTTGCCGGACGCCAGAACAGAGGGCGGCGCACGGCGCCGCACTGCCGGAGCACGGCCGCAGTAGTGGAATTGCTCTGATTGACTAGAACGGGACCGATTTTGCTCCGGCGTTCGTGTCGGAGCGGAGCAGAGGTAGTGGAATTTGGGGGTTAGTTATGATGAGTAGATGGCTAAAAATTCTAGTTTATAACAGATATTATTATTTTAGAATTTCACAATATATCAAGTACACACAATTTACAAATTTTTATTTTTAGTGCATTTGTTGGTTGGAGGAAAAGAAAATTAGATTTTAGCATATTGTTAGAACAGATTAAAAGCTTGAAACAAGTTTGAAAGCATTTGGACAGATTAAAAAAAACAAGTTTCCCATTGAGCAACTGAAAACTTCTAAATTCGAAAGAAAATAAAACCTAAAACTGACCCTAACAGTGTTGTCTTCGTGTTGGTTGGTTTCTCCGCTGCCTTCACCTGAAACACCTGAGGCCTGAAACACAAAGAGAAACATGTCATACAAATATATTCAGTCTCTCTGGTTCCAGCCATGCCAGGCAAAATTCCTTGCTTCGTTGATGTCGTCCTCAATTTCACAGAAACGCTCCACTGCCCGAGGATCTCCCACCAACTTCAGCTTCGCAATCAAACCCTGAAAAAACAGGAGGAGAAACAAAGAGAAGTTTTAGGTCCGATATTTCCACAGAAAAACTTTCATCAAACATATTTATTCAGCAAAGACACAAGATTTATGATTTACCAAGTATGAGCGCTAATATTAGAAAGAGACCAGTATATTACCTCAAATTTGTCTGGGTCAGCTGTTCCCCCATGGCCCACAAATATCCTAGACGCCAGGTCGATCTCCATCGGATCCGGTGAGCGCTCGAACTTCACCACCTGTGGTTTTTTGTAACACCCCTGGTAAAAAGTCAGCTGGTCGTCGGCCACCGACAGAGAAAAAACGGTCCACCTGTTAAGCATGCTCTGCACATCGAAGCTGGCCGCTTCATATGAAGACTCCGAACCGGGCTCGGTGTAGAAGAACTTGACCTTCTGACGACCTGACTCAACCGCGCTCAGCTTCACGCCAATGTACATGAGGTTCTGGGCACTACTGGTGATGGCGAAGAGGACGGAGGCGTTGGGAGTCGTGGGTTTGATGTAGAACATGAGGGAGAAGTCTCGGTAGAACGGGTTCGGGACATGGGCCAATGCAGGCTGACCCAATGCTGCTGCAGAGGTGAACTTGTAGGACACGTGCCCGTACTCAAGTCCAAAAACCTTCTTGATGTTTTCTGGTGGAGGGTCTCCAATCAACTGGTGCAAATCGACGCCATTTTCCTCTGGAAGAGAAGCAAAACAGATATAAGCTGAAGTTTAAATGAGGTCAAACTAAAGTCATCTCCTAACTACAACTCCATGATGATGAATTTCATAATATATTATAAATCAATCAAATGTTTCAGATCAAACTAGAGTTTTCTTCCCCATCCCCAACCCCACCCCCCCCACCCCCGTATCTTATCAGGCTGTGAAGCAAACAGAATTGTTGTCTGAATGCTGGTGACAAGCCTTAAAGATTAACCCCGGGTTTCCACGGGAGCCGTCAGCAGCACGTTACTGCAGCAGCACGTCTTGCTCGCGTAAGCTGCTGCTTGGCCCTTCCCACGAGACGCGAAGCAGCAGGGGAGCAGCTGTCACCGACCGAGCACGAAGTCACACGAGTGACTTCGTCAGTAAACACAACAACAAGCAGGAGAAAACTACAACATGGTTTGTGTTTTATGTTCTGTCCGTTTTATAATCGCCAATACGGACCTGAAAAACAAAGGAGACCGCTAGCTAGGTGATAACTTCTCACGGGGCCGCACAGTTAGTAACCTTTTTTAAAAGTAAAGCAACCGGAAGACAGTACGTTCTTTATTCTGAAAATCTCGGTAGCTTCTCTCCATTTCCGCGTCCGATTTCCTGTATTTCCTTCTCCAAAAATGTCGAACTTGACCCGTTTCAGAGGCGTCGCGCGTAGAAAATAGAACCGGCGCGTAAAGGCCGCGACATGCTGCTCCTGAGATGCGGCCGACTCGCGCTGCTGACGGCTGCCGACGGCTCCAGTGGAAAAGGTTCTGTTGACCACCGCGGTTCCTATCAGCACCTATGACGTGCTGCTGCAGTAACTTGCTGCTGACGGCTCCTTTTGAAAGCCGGGGTAACTCTCAGGTGGAGCATCAAAGCGTCTGCTTTTAATGTCACGCCTGACTCTTAAAACTTTTTTGTTATTGTTTTTTTAATGCTTTGTAATTCCGACCAGACACGGTGACAGAGGTGAAAGAGGAAGGAAGAAACGGGGGGGGGGGGGGTTCCACAAAAATAAACAATCAGTGATGAACAGGGGTCTGCTTCTAGATCTGCAGACAATACAACAGGAGCACGCTATCACTGCGTCACCCTGATGAGGAAATATAAAATCAACATTGTTTTACTGAACAATCACACAATAATAACTCACAGTGTATTTAGTGCCATCCACAGCCTTAAGACATGTGTTCAATGTGCCCAAGTCCAATGAGAGCACCATGCGAGCACCTGTGTGTGTACACACGCTTGTATATGTAAGGTTTCTCTATAAAAGCGTCCAATAGAGACTGTGAGGGGTCACAGATCTGCCACCCAAAGATGTGTAGGAGATGGAGGGAGCTCCAAGTCCCAGAGATCCAGGAGTTGCCCCAGAGCACAGGGACCCCAGGGAGACTGTAACCAGAAAAGCCCCTGCCCCCTCTCGGGAGGCACAGAGGATTGCCCCGGGGGGTCACAACCAGCAGCCGGCAGAGTCCCGGGTGATATCAGCGGCAAGCCCACAGGCCCGCCTGCAGCCTCCCACCCCCAAGCCGGCCAAGCCCGGAACCCTGCGACCCGGGACCCAGGGGCGACCACCCCCGCCGGGGACCCAACAGAGCCAATGGACTCAGATCCCACCAGGCAGCCACCGGGATCGATCAGACAGACACTAAAAATCTTAAACCCCCTGACCCGGGAGCTGCGAACACTCAGACAGCCCAAGGCACCACACTCCACACCAAATGTGCTAGGGGGGGAGGCGAAAATGTGTAGCAGCACAAGAAGTCCTAGGAGAGGGGAGGAGTCCAAGACCCCACCTGACATATACAGTCATACCCAGACAATGTCACACACTCCCTCCCTCATGCTCACACATACACATAGAACCTAAGACTTGAAAAAATGAACACTAGACACCCACTCATGCTCCCCATACACCCATACACACCCTATTCACTCTGGTCCCAGTACTGCTGCACAAAGCATGCAACCGTCACCGGTTCCCAGAGTTAGCCTCTTTCTGCTGGGGTGATGATGAACAGGCTACCCGGTTCAACGGCGAGCAAAGCAACCCACCACCCCAGACTCCAACCAGACAGCCAGCTTCCCCTCCTAGCCTCCAGCCCCGGGAAGCCAAGCGACAACAGAGGTGTGCTAAGACCTATAGTCTCCCTCCATGTTGATGGCATGGAGACCCCAGCCCATCTCACCAGGGCTCAAAGCAGCAGCATCACAGAGCCCCATGGAGTCCGAGGACACCAACCCAGCCCCACCCCAGCAGGAAATCTACTCCCATCCCTGCATTTGCACAACTTCCAGAATATGCAAGACATAAGACATCCAGGTAAGGCTGGGTCCTCCCCCTCCTGGACATCCTCCGTGATGAGACAGAATTAGTATTATTTCAGAGAAGCCAAGGTCCACCTGGCCCCTGAGCCTGGGCAAGGCACTGCCGCGTGTTCCGACCTTCTTCCCGGCAGCATACGTCAGGACCCTTTTTATTAATACGGATAAATGGAGTAGGAAGTGACCATCAGCGTCAGCTCTGAGGATGTTTTGCAGTCGGAAAACAAAACTGTCAGCAAGGTAAAGAGAAACCTTTCCTGTGTTTTAAAAAGAACCAAAAATGTCAGGAAATCAGAAGAAAGGAAGGAAGTCAGGACCCAATCCCCAAGGCACCCAAGCACCTCCAGAGTGAGGCAGCAGCCCCCCAGCCCCAGACACCCCCAGTGAACCCACCTCCAGGGAACGTCTAGATACTCCAAACTCAGACCCTCCGCCCCATCACCCACATCATCCCGCAGGACGATATCAATAACCCCCCATCATCACTATGTGATGGAACCAATCAAAGAAGTGGAAGCAGAGGCTGTATCAAGTGTAATATGATCTAACAAAAGATTTCTATACTGGTTAATGCAGAGTATCTCTGTTTTTCCAATTCATGAGGATAGTTTTCTTAGCGATGCATATGGCAGAACCACGGGAACCAAAGATGTTTCAATCGGGACATCATCCAGGTTTCCCAGAAAAAACAGAGAGGGGAAAGTTGGGATATGACTTTTCAGACACTTTGACAGGTCTTCACATACTCTACCCCAAAATTCCTGGACATGTGGACAGGACCACAGTGCGTGGATGTAATTGTCAGGAATGTTGTTTGTGCAGTGTGTGCAGGCGCCAGACAACACAAACCCCATCTTGAACATCCGATGATCTGTATAGTGTACTCTGTGTAGAATTTTGTACTGAATTAATAGTAAATTGGGGTGTCTGATCATTTAAAAAGTTTTTAAACAAGTTTGGGACCAGAAGTTCTGGTCAAAGCTAACTGATAGATCCACCTCCCATTTTTCAATAGGGATTGTGTCATGTTGCATCCCCCTCATGTGTTCCCTTGTGTCATGTGTCCCCTTGTGTTCTCCATCCCTCTCTAGGCTCCCCTTATGTGCCTCCTTTTGTTCCCCAGCCCACTCCGGGTTTTCTCCTTAGGTGTTCCCCTTAGGTTTCTGTGTCCCTGTGGTCCTCAGCCTCCTCCAGGTTCTCTCTAGGTTTCCCTCACATTTCCCTTAGTCACCCCACTTATCATTAGGTTTCCGTCATGTTTGGGTTATTTAGTCAGTATCTTCCTTTGGTTCTTTTGTGCTTCCTTCCCCAGTTAGGTCTGGTTTCCTCCCTTTCTCCATTCTGCTCCTCCTCTCTGTTATTAGTCTCACCTGTGTCCAAATCCCTTAATCACCCAGCCCCTGTGTATATAACCCTGTCTGCATCTCAATCTGTTGTCGGTCCATTGTTGTTGTGCCAGCGTTGTCTCGTTCCCCCCCTCTAGGTCTCTAGGTATTTGGCTTCCACTAGGTGTCTAGGTTTGTGCTCTTTAAGTGAGCTTTCTTCTCCAGGATTTTTGGACATTGGTTTTTTGGATTCCTGCCCTCATTGGATTTATTTGGACATTTATTCCTAAATAAAGGATTTTACGTTTTTTCTACCTGCCTTTGTCGTTCTGGGGTTTTCTGCATCTTGGGTCCTAACCTCCTCCTGACTCACAATGTGACAGATTGCTATTCTATCATCTATTTTGGACAGTGTCTCATAAACTTTAGACAGTAGTTTGGGGTGTTTGAGATTATAGAAGTCTAATACCCTTGGTGGTGTTTGTAATTCTACTTTATTGAATTAGAATTTTTGTTTGAATACAGATTTAATTTGGTGATATTCTAAAAAGCTATTCTTATCTATTCCAAATTGGGAGTCTATTCTGTTAAATGGGATGAAGTTCAATCCTTCAATCCTTCATATGTGTTCCAGGTATAGGATTCCTTTACTTTTCCAGTCCGGAAGGTTCATCATTTTGTTATTTTGCAAAATATCAGGATTATTCCAGATAGGTGTGCGTCTGCATGGTATTAGTGAAGACTGTCATTTTTAGATACTCCCACCATGCTGTCAGAGAGGTGCTGATATTAACACCCATCTTGGTATATATTGCAGCCTGTTGGCTAAGAAATAATAATAAAAGTTAGGTAGATGAAGTCCTCCTCTATGTTTGGCCTTCTGACGCGTTTTTAAGCTAATTCGTGGAGGTGTATCCGGCGAAAGGAATTTAGTGATTGAGGAGTCCAGAGATCTAAACCAGTCAGCTGGTGGATTCTTTCGGATAATTGGGAATAAGTAATTTATTCTGGGTAAGACCATAATTTTAATTGTAGCATCCCTCCACATTAGTGATATTGGTAAGGATTTCCATCTTGCAAGATCATCTTCCACTTTCTTTAAAAGTGGGATGTATTTTAGTTTGGTTAGATCTGCCAGCTTGGGAGAGGCATTAATTCCCAGGTATGTGATATTCCCTGACTCCAATTGTGTATTAAGTAAATTGACAAAAGAGAAATTAATTGGTAGAACTGTGGATTTTAACCAGTTTATTGAGTAATCTGAAACTCTTGAAAATGAGTTTATCAGTTCAATTGCTTGGGATTGAGAATTCTGGAGAAAAACTAAAACATCATCTGCATAAATACTGATCTTATGTTCTATGTTATTACACTTTATGCCTTTAATACCTGTTGTTTGTCTAATTGCTGCTACTAGTGGTTCAATAAAGATATCAGTGAGGGGAGAGTGGGCATCCCTGCCTGGTCCCCCTCTGAAGACCGAATGTAGCTGATGTTTGGTCGTTTGTCCTGACAAGTGCTCTAAGATCAGATCAAACTGTAGTTTTCAAATGATGCTTGTGTTTCTTAAAGGAACAAACCTATCCAACCCAACCTGGTGTTGTGTGAAAACGTGTTTGACCCCTAAACCTATTATCTTGTTGGTGAAGAGTCTCTCTCAACATGTGGAGGAATTAATCCTACTCTTCTATCCAGAATAGAGTAAATTCAACTGCAACAGACCAGATAAAGGTATTTTGAAAAAAAGATGTGCTTGCATCTTCTTCTCAACAGTGTATGGTGGGCTGCCCCACTGACTGATTCACGTAGTGTTTGAGTTTGTTGTTTGTAGCTATGACTGGACTTAGTGCTGTCCAATTGTGTAGTGAGACTTTAAAAGACGCCCGTAGATTCTGCCCCACGACAAGAATTTTCATTTGCTTGTGGCCAGACTACATGTTTTACATGTTACAAAGGTCAGACATTCTCCTTCAGAATGTTATTCTGAACAGAACTCATGGTTCCATCAGTTACAGCAAGTGGTCCTGAAGCAGAAGAGCAGCCCCAGATCATCACACTACCACCATCATGTCTGACTGCTGCAATGATTTAGTTCTTATGTTAGTTTGACTCCAGATGGAATGGGACACATGTCTCACAGAACACTATACTTTTATCATTAAGTCTTTGGGATCTTCAACATCTTTTTTAGTAAATGTTGGTAAACTTGGGTATTTGTTGATCCTTAACTTAACCAAATGAGATCTGAGTGACTTTAAATGTTGTTCTGGCTTCTTTAGTCTTTGAATTCTTTAGAAAGAGGTATAATGTGTATATTTTTAAGATCCTTTAGCCGTCTGACAGATTCTACTGAAGGGATTTCTTAATTTGACAGGCCTAGGTGTGGCTGGTGGAACTGAACACAGCTTTCCAAATAATGTTATTTGGCATTTAAAGTTACAAATCGGAGTTTCCCCCTTTAAGGAATTATGTATGATTTCTTTAGAAATCCCCAACAGTGATAGACACCCTGTACGTTGGGTGTTTTGCTAAGTCCATCCCCCATCCTGTAAAGAGCCCCATGCAATTTGAACTGACCGCCATTCAGAATTAGCAAATAGCGTTCAATCACAGAGCTTGTCCGGCATGTGCTGAAGAGTTGGTAACATTTCTCATGAACAAGTAAATCTATAAAATATATATATTTCAGGAAAAAAATTGTAAAATTAAGTGTTTTAGCTCTGTAGCCCAGCTAGAGGAGCACGTTCATGAATGAGAAGCATTGTTTCTGTCCGTAAATATGGAAGTGTTGGGAACAACAACTTAAAGTGCGATACATTTGTCAGCCTCAGATGATGCCATTGGATAAAAAAAACTGCAGACTGTACACTGAGCAAAAATATAAATGCAACACTTTTGGTTTTGCTCCCATTTTTCATGAGCTGAACTCAAACATCTGAAAATTAGTCTACATGCACAAAAGAGCCATGACTCAAATATTGTTCTGAAATCTGTCTACATGTGTGTTGGTGAGCACTTTTCCTTTACCAAGATAATCCATCCCACCTCACAGGTGTGGTATATCAAAGGGCTGATTAGACAGCACGAATAATGTACAGGTGTGCTTTAGACTGCCCACAATAAAAGGACACCCTGACATGTGCATATTTTTGCTTTGTGGGGAGGGGAGGGGTTAGAAAACCAGTAAGTATCTGGTGTGGCCACCATTTGCCTCACGCAGGGCAACACATCTCTGTCACATAAAGTTGATCAGGTTGTTGATTGTGGCCTGTGGAATGTTGGTCCACTCCTCTTCAACAGCTGTGTGAAGTTGCTGAATATTGGCAGGAAGTGGAACACGCTGTCATATACGCCGATCCAAAGCATCCCAAACATGCTCAATGGGTGACATGTCTATGCCGGCCATGCAAGAACTGGGATGTTTTCAGCTTCCAGGAATTGTGTCCAGATCCTTGCAATATGGGGCTGTGCATTATCATGCTGCAGCATGAGGGGATGGTCGTGGATGAACGGCACAACAATTGGCCTCAGGATCTCGTCACGGAATCTCTGTGCATTCAAAATGTCATCAATAAAATGCAACTGTGTTTGTTGTCCACAACATACACCTGCCCATACCAGTATGCCACCACCACCATGGGCCACTTGTTCCACAACATTGACATCAGCAAACCACTCACCCACACACCACCACACACGCAGTCTGCTATCTGACCTAAAAATTGAAAACCGGGACTCATCAGTGAACAGAAAACCTCTCCAACCTGCCAAACAACATCGAACGTGACTGTTTGTCCAATTGAGTCGGTTACGGCAGGTCCAGATCCCAAAGAGGATGATGAGCATGCAGATGAGCTTCCTTGAGACGGTTTCTGGCAGTTTGTGCAGAAATTCTCTGGTTATGCGAACCGATTGTTGCTGCAGCTGTCCGGGTGGCTGGTCTCAGGTGATCCTGGAGGTGAACATGCTGGATGTAAAGGTCCTGGGCTGGTGTGGTCATACGTGGTCTGCAGTTGTGAGGCCGGTTTAATGTACTCCCAAATTCTCAGAAATGCCTTTGGAGACGAGTTGAGTTTAGATCATGAAAAATGGGAGCAAAAACAAAAGTGTTGAGTTTATATTTTTGTTCAGTGTAGCTTTAATTCAAGGGAGCAATTGCGTTTTTGCAGAGGGCCAGGTTAGTTTGATAGCTTTGTTCATTTATTTAACATCATTTTTGTTTAAAAACTGCACGTTGCGTTTGTATCTTTGTCTGATTTTTACATTTGTTTGTTCATCTGAAACATTTAAGTGAAAAAATAAAGAAGACACTTTTCTGAGGAAACAAACCTAAGTAACGCTTAGGGTTCATTTAAACCATCTGTGAACTTTTAGAGGTCAAAAATTACATGAGCAATTTTCCTTTATGTTTTAAGTGTCTGAAAATGGGCCAAAGCTAAATTTTAAAAAGCGCTGATATTCCAGCTCCCACGGACAAAAATAGTGTCAGAGGCCAGCAATTCTCATGAGCCATCATCACAGGGGACATGTTTTGGCTTAGAGTAAGCTTTTAGTTTCATCAGAGGTTCATGAGTGGGTTTCTTAATATGTGTAATTCCTGATTGTTCGTTTGTAACTTTAGGTCAAAACCAGTGCTTTAAAACAGAATAAATACTAAAATGTAGGTTGTGCAGCAACCAAACCACCCAGAAGGTCATTTTCATGCCCAGACTGTGATGATAGCAGGGTGTTGTGTCCGTTAACTCCCGGACCCTGTGGGAATACATCCAAAATCAGACATGACAGCGTGGGGGTGTCTTCTTTCCATTCAGAACACCTGCTGTTAGTTCATCTCACAGTTGCTGCAGCTGCTGCACAAATCATGTGTGCAGGACAAAGTTTACTTCCCTACTTCCAACTGGGAACTTTTAATTGAAGACAGGAATGAGATTATTTTTCAAACCAAGTGCAGCTCTAATTTAATTACGTCTCACATCTGGAAGTTGTCGGCTCTGACCACAACTCTCCCACTAACAAAACCCTCTGGGAATAAGCTAACCTCCCCTCAACAAGAACTAAGTCAGCCAACAAACCAGGAACAACGTGGTTACGAGACCATAAAACAACAATAATACATCATTTTAAAGTCTTTATCTGAGCTGCAGTCTCAGTTACAAACTCTGAAATGTTTTTTTTTCTCCTTGGAAACCAAAGCTGAAGCTTAATCTGTGCAGAAATAAAAAAAATAAGAGATGTTTTATATTACGTTTCTCCTGTAAAACTCATAGAGAACAATGCAATGGAGGAACAAACGATTAACTCTTGTCCACAGAATGGAAGACTGCACATCCACATGACATATAAACTAATGCTAATAAAGACCATACCTATGATGGTGTATTGAGTCACCCAAAACATCCCATAAAATGTATGAAGAAACCTTCAAATCCTCCTAGAGCTCACCACTCTAACAGAAACACAATTTAAACAGAGAAATGTCTTCAAGAAACCAAAGATGTCCAATTAGCTTTATTCCAACACCTTTGGATTACCATGACCTGGATGACTGAGAACCGCCACCAGCACTATTTAAACACTGCAGGTCACAGGACAGGAAGCTTTTAACAACATTATTTTGTTTTTTGAAGTATTTCACAATTTTAGTAAATTACAGTTTATGTTTCTGGGTTTATAATGGGATTCAAAGGGACGGATAGCTCAAATGGTCAAATTAAGAGAATCGTAAAAAAATGAAAGTCTTCATAAACTAAATCTTTAACTACAAATAAAAAAGCTATTCAATGAAAGGCAGATTTTTTTTTATCTAATGTGACTCTCAGTGCTGTCATTCATTGTCTTTCATATCCCACCAGAAGGCAGAGAACCAATGCATAAGCTCCAAACGTGGATGTTTATTTTTAAATACCATACCTTCTTCGTACAACAACAAATAATTCTGAAAATGTTTCTAAAGCAACGCCAGAAGCTCTCACCACACAAAGTTCTAAATTTTTTCCAAAGTTGCGTGTAGTTTCCATACAATCACTATTTTTTAGGTTCACCTTTCAATCTGTTTTAAAACATTGTAGAAGAAGAAGAAGAAGAAGAAGAAGAAGAAGAAGAAAATATCTTTTCTATAGCACCTCTCAAGATAAAAATCACGAGGCGCTTCACAAAAGGTTTTTGCTACGCAGTTACAGGTAGGAAATAAAGCTCTTTGATGGTGAAACGATTTGAAAATCCTGGCAGATCTACGTCACACTGTCACTTAACAATCTACTGATTAACCCATCTTGACTCATGACGGGGAAGATTGTTGTTGGTTTAGCGTCCAAGAAACAGCACAGAACGACTCAGCTAGTAGAAGCTAACAGTTAGCATTAGCAACTCCACCACATGGCACAAGGTCCTCCAGGCTTGTGTTATTAGTGTAGACAACAGATCCATTATGCAAGTCACTGGAAAAGCTGTGCTGCTGTTATCCAATCCGAGTTGAGATTTATCCAAATATCAGGAAATAAGACTCCAAATCCTCCCGTCTGACGCTCAGCTGTGATGTGGCTCACTTCTAGTTGATGAAAATGATGTGCTGGTGTGTTTTCCTCCTCAATTACTAGAGACCACTGCAAATGTATTGATTAAACAAATGTTCCGCATCTTAAAGATGCTAAGATGCTTCAGTAGTTCTGATACTTCCCTTCTAAATCTGTATTTGGCTAAAATTAGACCAAAACGACATCAAGTATGTCTTAACAGAGAAATTAATTATTTCTCTGTAACATGTCAATAATTAGAAGGCACTAAAAACTAATGGTGTTGGATGTTGTGCCAAAAAATAGTTCCAAAATGTATCTTGTTTATGTGATTTGTAAAATTAAAAAAATTAAATTTGGTTTCCCAAGAAGAGAACAGGGGTGTGTTGGGAAGAATTTGGTGATACGATACACATCACAATACAGGAGACACGATACAATATATATTGTGACACAAAATCAGACGATATCTGCAATTTTAAAGACCAAATTGTGTTGGAAAACTCAGCACAGACACTTCTAAGACACATCCAGTGTTATTGAACGATCTCATTCCGTCAAACATAAACAAATAAAAAATGAAATACAATAAGTGCTTGCATGTAAAATAAATTCTCTAAATAAACTGCAACACTGCCTATTAATACTGATTCAGTATTAAAACACAAAAAATGGTGATATTTCAATGAATCGATATTTTCTTAACAAAGCCCAATAAAGTATCTTTATGGAGTTTTCCCCTTTCAGAAATTATGCATGATTCGTCAGAAATCAGTAAACGTGATTATCTTATCATGTACTGTGATGAAATGTAAGCAATACAGAGCTCCATGCAATAGGAAACAGAGCACCGACCAGAACTAACCAATAGCGTTAGACTACCACTTAGACGCTTCACATTTAAGGAATACCTTGGCTGATGCAGAGTTGATGAACTTTTCACGGACAAGTAAGTCTCTAAAATATACATATATGATTACACAATATGACATGAGAATACGTGTTTTAGCTGTTTGTCGGCTACAGAAGCACATTAAAAAACAGAAACGTGGAGTCACCATCTTAAAAACACGGAAGGAGTGTGATATGCTTTTCAGCCACTAGATGGTGCCATCGGATAACAGAAATACTTTGGAAAAAAAACTTTAAATAAAAACACCTGTATCTTTTTGTAGAACACAATATTTAAACCATGTGGTGTTTCATTTTTGTGTTTTCTTATTATGCTGTTGTTTCTTTAATTTAACTGCATCTTTATTTTTTTCCAGGATAATATTAAAGAAATAAAAATTTTAAAACACAACCATAAAAAATGCTTGGTTGGGAATCAGAGTATCTGCCCTAACCTAACTGGTGCATTCAAACTTAGATTTTTTTAATTAAGCTCCGCCCACTTAGAAAAGAAACAATAAAAGAAAACAATGTTGACAATCGTGAATTCCTTTTTTGATCGTTGTCTGAAAAATGATTTCTTGATTGAGATAAAACTAATAATTCTTCCGTTGAGTAAATCCAGCCCCAATAGAGTTTGACGACAGCATCCAAAAACAACCATCTTCATGTATTTGAGTTTCAAATGATTACTGATATATAATTTTCACAATTTCAACACTTTTTTCCCTGTGTGGAGAAAAAGATGCTGCCAGTGAGGACGGATGAGCTTGCATGGGCAGATGGGCAAGCGGAGGCGAGGGAGGAAATGCGAGTCAGATTTCCATGGGAAAGTGAACCAGGATGGACTCTGGAGAAGGAAAAAGCACACAGCCCCAGAAGACAGAGCCGACACAAAGCACTGGTTAAAACATGCTTAAATGTAATTATGGCTCTATAACGGACTCCTTCAGAGGTTAAAGACTGCCTCTTTTGTTCCAAGAGGTAAAACATGAACTAATTTGAAAGCGGTTTAAGGCTTTAAAACGCCCCAAAAACTTACAAATGTCAAGAACGAACTGTTTCCTTCAATAAAATCCACTTCATCTTGATCTGAAGTGTCCTTGCTGGCAACAACAGCTCAAAAGACTATTAAAATACACAAAACACAAAACTCAGTGTGCAATCTTAGCAATTCTGGCTTTCTTTGTGCTAAATCTTTAAGCAATTATCTTAAAATGCTTGAGCCAGGCCTTAATTTAAGTCAGCTATGAAAGCCCTTCTAGGCTTAATCTGACCACATAATGACACACTGCACTGAATCACATCCTTTATCCTGAAATAACCTGAAACCAAACCCTCCCGCTCACGCTGCCAACAAAAGGTTTCCCTAATCTCGCCCTCAGCTGTAATTCCTCACTCCCTAAATCCGAGATTTAGGGCATCCGAGAACAAGCAGGGGCAGCAACCCTGACCTCTAGTCAGATGTTAAAATGTGTGAATGCTAATAAAGCTGACTGATATCAGGTCAGGTTGATGTCAGATACCAGTTTTCTTGCACAAAATTGGAAACGGACACCGAACCGAAATTCATAAATGATCAGAACCACTAATGCTAATGCTAATGCTAGAAAATGTGTGACAGGAATAGGGGGTATGAAGCTAGCCAGGGATGGGATTACTCAAGTCCTGGAATGGGATGCTCACGGTCGCCTTTATTTAAGGGAGACAGCACGGACTTTTCCGCATGTCCTTTGCCCCGCCCACGTGCTCGGAGATTTCCCCGTTCCTAAGAAGTGTGGGTGAGCAAACCCTACCTGTGGGTGAGCCGGACCGATGCCACCCAGCCCGGTCCGTGCTGGCCCACATGCAAAACTGCCATTAGCTAACCCTACCACATAAAAAATATCCAAACTTACAAAACACCATAAATAAATACCCTACTTAGGATAAGACACTGCTGTCATATTGCACAACCCTGAATACTCGCTTTTCTTTAGGTAATGAGTTAGCTTAAAGAGAGGCTAATGCTAGCTCACTTCCTTTCTGTTCTGATGAAACTTATCAATAGTTTAAATTGTCAAATATTTTAGGTTTCTCGCTCAAATCAAGACACAGATTTGACATTGCTGTGCTGGATTTTTTGTGTTTAGTCTTGTGCTTCAACGCATTTCCTGCAACACAAGACCGAGGTCGTGTGACTCGTTGAAGAAACCCTCAAGAATATCTTTGATACGTTCGTTCTGTGTTGCTTATCAAAGTCCATTATTTGGTTCTTTTTGGCACACGTTGCAACAAAGACTTGTTTTTACCTTTGTTGCCTACAGGTTTCAGCTAACTCTGTAGCCTTCCTCCGAGCAGCGCTGATGTTGGTGGCGTCACTTCCCTCTCTGTTTATCTGCGGGTAGCAGGGGACGATGTCGGACAATAAACGGAGACAGAAGTGACGCCACAAACATCAGCGGTTCTCTGAGGAAGGCTACAGAGTTAGCTGAAACCTGTTAGCAAAAAAGGTAAAAACAAATCTTTATTACACCGTGTGCCAAAAACAACCAAATGAAGGACCCCTCAAGAATGTTATGGGACATTTTGGAAACTCCCTTGTGGAGGACATTTATAATTTGCCACCAACAATTGTTAAGATCCAGGAAAGCTGCCAGGAAAGGCGCTCTAAACACGGATTAAAAGAGGGAGTGGTTGTATCTTTGGAATGCTACGAATCTCTGGAAATGAGGAGCAAAGAAAGGGCATAATGTCTCAAAAAGTACCAGAAAAAGATAAGTCTGGTTAATATTAGACATTTAAATAGTGTGTAATGAACCCAAATGACTTCAGTCAGAGCGGGTAATTCCCATCTCACATAAAAGTTTCTCAGACAGCATCCCACTTTCTATTCTCTGCTCTTCTTCTAACTGTCTGCCTAATTACCACCCATCCAGAGTGACTGGTTTCAGAGGGTAGGCAACTGGCGGTGCCCTCTGACCCCTGGCAGAGACCTTGAGCAGCCCCTTTGTCATCCCAGCCACAAGGCTGGCTTTTGACTGGCCATGACATTGTTACCCTCTCTCCCAAACTGACAGAACAATCAACGCAGTCTTTCCTTAGAGTGGACCGTTTTCCCACCCACTGCAGTGATCATAAATGTCACACACAGCCCACGCTTCCCACGGCAGATGTCCCGACTGACTCAGTCGTCCTGGATGCTGATTCCAAACAGAACTTTACAGCAGCAGATCAGAACCTGCAAAGCATGTTGAGGTTAAAACCAGAGCAGAGATTAATGAGCAGGATGGTGGAGACCAATGTGACCACAGCTGACACAGACAAGATACAATTAGCCATGTTTGCATCTCACCAACAACATCTAAATCAGGCCTATCTTGATTCAAACTAAGGACAGAGGTCAGTTTCCAGACAAGACAAAGGCGGAATCTTCTGGAAGGTGTGCGTCCCGCTCCATCTAGAGTCAAACTAACACTAAAACATCACACCAACAGTCAGACATGGTGGTGGCAGTGTGGTATTCTGGGACTGCTGTAACTGATGGAGCCATGAGTTCTGCTCTCTAGCAGAACATCCTGAAGGAAAATGTCTGACCTTTGACCCTAAAAAGGCTGTTCTTTCTGGGAAACCCTCCAATGTGTCTGAATTCAAACTATTCTGGATAAAAGGGTAGCACAAAAAGGATCCACAGTGATGAGAGACTTGTTAAAACAAACCACTCAGTGGTGGGCAGTCAGGGCCAGCAAAGCCTTCTCTGCTGGCCTAAACGTACTCAAAAACGTAAATGTATTTTTTTTCTTTGGTAATTATTTTTAAATAAAAAATGTTCACTGGTCTATTTTCTTTATATCCTATTATACCCACTTGGCTGTGCTGCTTCCAGTGTTGAAATACCAAGGCTGGGTGTTATCCAATCAGATTTAAGCTAGCTTGTGTTTTCAGGCAGATTAAGTCTGCTCTAGGCCTTCAGAATCAATCGAGAAGCCCGCTGTCCGCTGTAAGTGAACAGAGACAATCCAGTTGCGACAGCCAATCAGCTCACGAGTCAGCTTGACCCGGGCCAGCTAGCTGGCCTCACGCAAAAGTTGACATGAACGCATCCTGTGATTGGATAAGCAGTAGTTAGAACTTTTCTAGCGGCATGAAGCAAAATATCAAAACTAAACACAGAGATTTGTATCTATAGGCAGCTATCGGTGTGTTTTTGAACACATGATGGCTGAAAGAGGAGAAGGGACGGACTTGGTGGCAGATTTACTTGCCACACCATTTTCCAGACGGACCTTTCAAGAAAAAATGGATCTTGTGAGAACAGGTCGTCTGACTCCAATGCTAGCTGGCTTGTCCCAGCAGGAGAAAGGATTTGTTCGTCATTTTCAGGCAAGCAACTATGAACGGTACCCATGGCTAACAGCTTCAGAGAACCGCTGCAGGTTATTCTGCTGGGAATGTCTGTTGCTGGCATCAGATGGATTTGGTAGCATTAAAGCGCGTTAAAACGTACGCCAGAAACACGACCGGGCAGACACGTCTTTCAGCATTAGCCTCCATGTCCATAGAAAAGGATCTACTCATGGACCTGAAGCACACAGATAAACTGTACAGAGCCATTGAGGTTTTCCTGAGGAAAGAAAGAAGGATGGATTTTATTTTCAAATGAGCAGGAGAGGAGGAGATCCATGCTGGACATTTATGTTGGTGAGTAGAAACATTTTATTAGTATTTTTTAATGTTTTGTCATTTCATTTTGTTAATAATAAATGGTAACGAAATAAAATGGCTAAATGAAATAATTCTATGTGTTCTGTTTCTATGCAATTTATATTGTGTATAACGTGGTGTGTAAAGCTGCGCCAACATGTTCAATTGTTTCGCGGTGCAATTTTCTCCAAAACAAATGCAAATAATGTGTTTGCTTTACTTATTTATTTTATTGTCTCATCTCTTAAACCCGTCTTTCATTTCTGAGATTTGACGGTATCCGTGGTCTTAGCTTCCTACTCTCAATTGGGAATGCGAGTTTGATTTTAAAGGCTCCAGAAATGACGTCTTGCCCAGCCACTTGTGTGTGTGTGTGTGTGTGTGTGTGTGTGTGTGTGTGTGTGTGTGTGTGTGTGTGTGTGTGTGTGTGTGTGAGAGAGAGAGAGAGAGAGAGAGAGAGAGAGAGAGAGAGAGAGAGAGAGGTTTCTCCAGCTGTGATGTCCTATTGATGGTATTTTAAGGTGTGTTAATTTAGATTGGACTGAATAGGAAATCACTGAAGGCCCAGCTGGGTGGAACGCACCGCCCGCCACTGAAACCACTCAATTTGTTGCAACCAGTTATTAAACTTAGGGGTCAGCGTCTTTCTCACGCAATTCCTCAACAAATGAAACCTTTTGAAAAAAATCACTTTCAGGTTTTCTTTGCTGATCTGAACATAAATGACTTCGTGAGGTGGCAAAACACTTCTCGTTTAAGGGAACTAAACCTTTCCATAACAAACGGAAAAACCAGCTACTGAAACCTGATGGATTCCTGTCAGGAACGCTGGTTTCATGCTTAGACATTCAGAGAGTAACCCTGGTAACCCACGCTGCTAAATTTACTAAGATTGTAAACGAGAAGAAAGAAGCTGTGACCAAGGTTGTAACACAGACAACCTTCTAAGACCATGCAGAACTGCTGTCATCACACAAATACGATGTTTCTGCTGCAGAGACATCACTGAATAGTCCTCTCTACCAATGAGAGCCCAACAGGAACTGTTCAGGTCCGCTCACAGAAAATTCATGCATTCATTATGGTTTGCATGCTAGTTAGTCATTTGCATAATCAAAAAAAAAACTATCCACAGGTCTTCCTTTGGTCACAATCTGGATCTCAACACCAAAGATGAGGGTTGAATAGAAGAAGATGGACCAGTGCACCAAGAGCTCTGCAGCTTGTGTTACGAACCGGAGCCTTGACCCCTCAGGTCTATCTCTCTCTGTCCTAATGCCAATGGCAAAGAAGCCACAATATATATTTTAACTATATTTTTATGCTATTATTGTAGAAATTACTTCGATTTTTTTTCTCGAGGGAACTGACTGGTTTCTGGTTGCTGCTGACAGAGCCAGAATCGTCTGTCACCTCAAAGGAGAAAAGCTGAGACATCTCAGGAAATAGCCAAGTAAAGCAGTTGGGTTTTAACCCTCTCAGGCTCAAAATAAGTTCTGATAAAAGACGAACAACTAAGTCCTTCAGAGGTACTTCTGAGTTAAAACATGCTCATGAAATACGTATGTGGAGTAACCAGGTAGGTAGGGTTTAACGTTGCTAATCTGCAACGCCTTCCTCCAGAGGGTTGACAGGCTGCAGTTGCATTGTGGGTAATGTAGGCAAAAGGATTTTTAGATTTTAAAAACATATTACAAACAAACATCCAAAACAAGGAGAACAATAAAACAAACAGACGGACGGATAAAGGAAGACAAGACGTGACTGGATTCCAAATGTATCCTTCACACCCGATACATTCCAATCCAGCAGGGTTACCTTTCCTGTTACTAACGGACGCACACGCCGGGCGCTCAGGCTCCTGCTCCCGTTCAGGCAGGTGGTGACACTCCACCGGGAGGCGCCCGTTTTCCAGAGATGCCCAGCAGCTGTCTTGCAGCACAGAGCAGAAGCTGCGACAGGGCAGGTCAAAGGGCGCGGCAGGTGGAGCACACCTGGGCACCAGCAGGAGGCAGAGGAACCACTCTGTGCTGTGGTGGCACCCTGCCCTCACAAGCCACGCCCACTCCTGTAGGACAGCCCCCACCTCCTCCACAGATGTGTGGTTGAAGAAATTAGGCAGCGAGAAGGAGTTTGGCCATTTGCAAATGGACCAATGGGATGGGACGGGGAGACAAGGTGATACTGAAGTCCTGTTAATTCTAGAAACCAGACGGGACCCCTCCCCCTCCCCCAGCCTCTCCCCTCTTAACCTGCCTGATTGATCCGTCATGTTTGGGTGAGCGCCCTCCACTTTCGGAGTCGGGCCTTCACTAGTAGTCCAGGCGGTCGTAGTAGCGCTCCAGTCCTCCACAAACTTGCGGATCCCCGTGGCCACACTGAGGATCTCCTCTCCCAGATTGGACAAGTTGTCTCCATCCTTCGCTTCTCCTGCCGTCTCGTCTACGACCGTTGTAGCATCTTCTTGGGTTGTCGCTGCTGGCACTTCTGTTGTAGGATCTGGATTCAAATTGAAGAACCAGGCCTGCGAACTCCCAGCACAGAGAACCAGGAGAAGAGACCACATCTGGATCTCCAGCATGCTGCTGACTCCTTCCTGCGACGATATCCAAACTGTTCAAGCATCCACTGACTGAAGGCACAGCCACACAGCCCCCTCTGAGCGACGAGAGGGGTGGGGGCAGCCAGAGGAGGCAGAGTTCAGTTATGACCATGGAAACTATTACTCAGAGTTGCCCCAACAAACTGAAACTCCTCCTCTGTAGGGCCTGACAAGTGGCTCCCCTAAGACCTCATCTGCAGAGTGAACAAAAAAAAAACGCTGTTGTTCCCACACCGACGTGCCCACCTCCAGCTGAAACAACCTGGACTTTCACAACATTTGTCTCGTTTTTGTACAAATTTGACAAAACTGAACTTTTGTGCAAAAATGAATGACTTCATGAAACTGTACCTCTATCTGTCAGTGTCCAGACCAGGAGTTGTACATGTCTCTCAGCTATACAACCACCAAGCTTTAGCTCCATATCTGCAGAACTGACGGAGTTAGACACACTCATGTTGCTCATGCTGACTTGGATAGACCCTAAAAGCTGAAGATCTCCTTTGATTTGGGACTTCTAACTAGTAACTTTACAAGTAATACAAATAAAATTCAATTTATTCACTATAACGCCATGAATAACAAGTATTACAGAGTATAGTAGTATAAATACATAGATGTGGGTTCTTGTGTAAAGGGAAAAAGCAAAAGACAAAAAGCAGGAAAAGTCTGGAAACTAACAGCAGCAACTTAGATGATGTGAAGAAAAGCGAGCATGTGTTGAAACTAAATAAATGACCTGCAGCAGGCCAGAAACGCTTTCATTTCCCCAAAGAGAAACAGAAAGAATGTGGCCTTTATTTACACCTTTAGTTTTCTTCAACTTTCCCTCTAAAAACTAACAATTGTTAAAAAAAGAGCCAAAAAATAAACTTTTGGGGGGAAATCTGTTAAACAGCACAGCTGGAGCGAAGCAGCAGCGGTGGCGGTGTAAGGGATGAACGAGAGACAGCAGCTGAGGAGGAGGAGGTGGGTATCTCATGCTGAAAATCCTCCAAAAATGTTCCACATTCAGGTTCTCACAGTTGGGCGATAAAGGAAGGCAGAATCCTCCTGCCTCCTCCTCCTCCTCCTCCATGTGGATGTCATCATGTACCAACCCATCTCCTCTGCCAGGCTGGGACATCCAGCTGTTCACATTCCAGCTCTCAGACCTCCCACGCCCGCTGTGCACCACACACGGGTTCATTCATACAGCGTCGATGCTATCAGCAGATGTGCTAAATGTTACATGAGATATCTATCACTGTTAAACAGATCAGCAAGTTCAATTCATCAAATATTCAGACAGCGGGTCATCGGGGTTCAGCAGCAAAGGCAGATTTCACAACACGGCGTTAAACAGTTACTCATTAAAGAGACTGCAACTTGTTTGCATCAAAGGTTGTAATTGGACCAAAGCTAAAGTGCACTGTGGAGTTTTTCAGGGTTGTATTCTTGGACCTCCTTTATTTCTTATTTTATAATCAATGATTAATCTAGTTTCAAACATCCTCACACTACGAATGTTTGCAGATGACACAATCTTCTTGGTCCACACTCATCAAAGCTTTGACTCATTCATTTAAAATGCCAACACCGGGTTATGCTACATTGTTTGACTGATTTACTGCCATCAACGACAAAATTTTAAATACAACGGCTATGCAACCACTCGCTGCCATTTGCATTTTTTTACTGCGTGGGCATCGGAACGAGCCCCCGCACCGTGAGAACAAACATCCCAGCTCTAAAGCCGATCTTCATCCGCGTACGTCACACGTCACGTGATCAGGAAGCAGAAAACCAATGTGCTAGGAGATCGTTTTGGGCTGCTGCTGTAAAAAAAGTGAGGCGCGAACTGGAAAAGCTTCTGCCAATCACAATTCGACAACGGATTATGAAAGAATGGACAACGCTCGAAAGGCGCGGATTCTTCCTGATGTGAGAAGTGAGTCTCCACTTTGTTTTGGGAGTTTTGGCGTCGACATCACCCTAGCGCGCAACATTCTGTGACTCTTAAGAAAACAGTAAAAACACTCAAAAAATGCTGGCAGAGAGGCTTTTCTGATCAGGAAACGGCCGGCAGTGAATGAGTTAAATTGTCTGTAAATGCAAAACATATTTGATTCACTACTATTATTACTTTTTGGTGTATTTTTGTTAAAGGGACAATCAGTAGATTTTACCTTTAATCTCTGGAAGTATCCATTGAAACGGTGTTGAAAATGAATAAAATCAGACCCAGTTGTTGAAAAATATTGGCAGCTTCGTAACCATAAAAATTGGGTCTAAAGTACATAGGGCAAGGGTCTAGTCATCTTTGGGGAACACCATATTAGACTTGATGTTGCCTTTTGGCCGGCTCGGGGTCCTACGCTGTTGGTCTGTGACATCAAACTAGATGATTGGCTGGACGGAAGTTACGTTAAAATGTTCACAAACATTTAAGCAGTAAGAAACATGAATTGAATAACAAAACTGCTACACTCTTTCCAAAACCTATGTGAAAGAACAGAATTGACAAAGAGCTACAGTATATTTTGCGTGGTACTGCTATAGCATGATGACGTCATTGCGCAGGACCCCGAGCAGTTCCAGAAACTACAGAAAACTAGCATCAGCATTGAGTTCTCCCAAAGGAATTGACTGAAAGACCATCAGAGTTTGAGGAGTCATGACGAGGTTGCATGCTTTCTGCTCCACAGGAAACAATGTTTGCAATACTGTTTATTTAAATGATGGTCACGTTGATACGGTGTAAAATACGGATGTCCCGATCCGATCACATGACCGGAAATCGGCCCCGATCACATGGTTTCAGACTCGATCGGGACTGGGCTTTACTTCCCGATCCGGACTCGGATACTGGGTTCAAATTACAGGAGAGCAACTTGGTTCTCCTTAAAGGTTGTCAGGCTCTCCTGATGCCCTTAACTTACACACCCAGAAGGAGCACAAAAGAGATCCAGTTTCTACTAAATTATATTATTTATATGAACTCAGCGTAGTTCTTTTGGGCAGAGATGCAGAGAGCGGCTGGCAGACCGCTGATTATTCATGAGCTGCGTTCTGCACACAGCCACAGTAACATTTTCTAAGTTTTTAAGTGGCGTCACCAAAAAATATATAATTAACACACAGTCATTCGTGTCCGTTCATTTTCTCTGGTAAGTTCCGTCTGTATTTGAGCATGACGTGTGGACGCGCTCGCGCTGCAGCGCTCGTCACTGGCGCAGCCGGGCAGCGCAGCGCACATTCCACTTTTTTTGCGGTCAATAGATCGATTTGATTTGCTAGTTAAAAAGTTACTTGTGAGGTGAAAAAGAAGGAAGCAGGCAGGAGTTAGGACTGGGAGATGCAGGAAGATCAGAGACGGACAGGACAGGAAAATAAAAACCAAGAAAACGAAACAAAGTTCTCAAATAAATAAAATGTAGGTGGATTTATCCCACTACACGTTTGTACCTGTATCATCTTGGATCTTGCATTTGGATCATCTTCAAAACTCCGTCCCATTCCCAGGGGCGTATCTAAGCATTTTGGGGGCCGAGGAAAAATAGGCCCCTGACAGGTATTTTAAGTTGAAGTGCTATCTGTTTTTATATTAGACTTTTTATATTTGCAATAAAGTCCAAAAGTGAAGAATTTGTGTTATTTATTACTTGATTGTTCAAGCTACCTCACAGAAGTAACCTGTTGTTAAAAATTAAAATGACAGTAGAGCGGTCATAACTGCAAAAGATATCATTGGAATAAAAAAAATAACCTTATGTGTTATCTGTTGTCCTTGCCTGGATTCGAAACCCGGATCTTCGTAGTGAAAGTCATCGGCTCTACCAGCTGAGCAATGACAGTACTTACTAAAGATTGGATCAGATTTGTTCTTCCGCTACCCCCATTGTGCTCCGAGAGGAAGCCAATGGGCCAATGAGGTAGAGGGTAAGGAGCGGAAAAACACTTACCGATCAGAGGACAGAAAAGATCAGCCACAGGCCACGCCTCCAGAGTGCCAAAACTGCCAGTAGCCGAGCGAGCAGAATCAGAAACCGAGTGCGCAGAGAGGCTGCCGCGCGCATGTGGTAAATTTGTAAAGCGTCTTCTCAGGGTTCTACAACTACCCAAGGCACTTCACAACACAATCAGTCATCCACTCATTCGTACGCTGGTGGGAATGAGCTACGATGTAGCCACAGCTTCCTTGGGGAGAACTGACAGAGAAATGTGAGCATTTCTGAACAGCTTTTATATAAAATGATTGAATCTTTTCGCTAAACTGTGTTCTAAATTGAGTTTTAATGCTATGCTAACATTATTATTGTGCTATCGGCTTGACCTGTAACAGTTCTGCATAATTTTTAACAAGAAGTGTAATATTCTGTTTCTTTTAGTTAACACCTGAAACAGAAAATGTTCAGTCACAGATATAAATCGTAGTACTCGCAGCACATAGAGAGAACATTGAAGCTTTTACAACATTTCATGTACATTTGAAGAGATCTACTTTTCATTTGGAGGTAAAAATCTACCAACGTTGAAAGACAAACATCTGAGGACGTCTGTTTCAAAAGCAGAAACCCACACCAGTGTTTTTCCCACACTATATGAATTTCTATCTCATTTCTAACTAAGTGAGCCTACAGATACAATCAAACACCAACTGAGCGTGAACAGACTCATTATTAAAGCAATTACCAAAATAAATGACTTTAATTTCCTGTCTCAACTGTTTCCTCTCTTCTCAACTTTTTTTTCGTATATGTGACATAAAACTGCACCATTTCCCTGATGATTAAAAAGGATTCGGCAAATTTTTAGGAAAATTCGTTCAAGTATCATGAACACACAAGTTAATACTCCCTCTGCAACACTTTATCATCCCGATGACCCGCACAAGGCCACGAGCAGGAAACCCGACACCCGCTGAGTAACGCGGATCAAGCCGGAGGTTTCAATTCATGAATGAAATAAAATCAAACACTTCAGAGATCTTTAGCAGCAAACTCAACCACAAAGACTTCTGTCCCCTAAGACACATGTTCCAGCCAGAAAAATGAGGACGTTGGTGTCTTCTGGCCAACAGCAGCTCCCATTTAACACAAGAACAGATGTGTTTCTTCACCAGTGTTCTCTGGTGGACACAAGGACCCTCTGAGCGTGTGAACTGTGCCCTGAAACACGATACCCCCGTTAAACAAGGGTCCGCGAAGCATTTAGACCTGAGAAAGAGCAGCAGGACTATAAAATCTTTACATTTACAAATAAAAACAGATGACAGGACGGCAGAGAATGTGAGAACAAATGAAGAAAAAGAAGTCTGGGAAACAGATTTACAAGAGCTTGTTAATAAAGATTCTCCTTACACGATAAGGCTGCTTGGTTATGAAAAAAAACGAGTTAAGACTATTTTGGTCAATATTTAAAACTACTAGTTATTAATTTAGAGAAATAACACAGGAAGACTGAGCTGTGGCTCGTCAAAATAAGAGCACCAAGTGATGGCTCTTTTTGGGGTGCACTAGCCTGCTTGTTATGATCTGTGTAAACTTTATTTAGGTATTTCATCCTTATATAGGTGTGTATTTTGAATTTATAATCAGAACGTGAAATATCTATTTACACCCTAATGTTGAGAGCGTTGTTTGTTCTTACACCAGAACCCAGCTCCAGGTCCTGGTGGGACTTTTAGGGCTTACCTCGCAACTTTTGTGATTTATTTATTTATTTATTTTTTAAATTAAAAGGTTAGAAAAAAATTGTTGTTTTATTTTTTCTATTCACGAAAGCTTGCTCATGTACATTCAGGTAGCTGCAGCGCTCAAATTAACCAGCAGTGGGCAGCAGAGATTCGACCTATTGAGTCACTGGTTTTTATCACAAAAAAGGTGATTTTTATCTTTCAAACGCTTTTCTTTTTGCTTTTTTTGCTTTCTTAGACGTCTAATCAAAAAAGGGGGCAAATGATTGTTTTGTAGCAGGCTGCTGCAGTTTTATACAGACAAAAGGCTGATTCGTTCCTCAGATAGAAGCAGTCCTGCACTCTTCTGCACTTTTCCCGCTTGTAAAATTAGAGACAACAGCTTTCTGTGGACACAGATCTGGATCATCTCACACATTTTACTTTTCTCTGATCAGATTTCTCAAATTCCTGAAAGCCAAATAAGCACAAGACAAAAAGTTCACCCTGAGGCATCTTTGACAGGAGCTCAGCAGAAATCAACACTGTAACGCCCTTCCTCCTCCTCCTCCTCCTCCTCCTCTTCTCCCCCTGCAGCAAGTCAAAGAGAGGTTTTGGTATGAACAAAAGCAACAAAAGGCGATGAGATTCGACAGTTAGCTCATTGTTTAGAGAGTAACTGTGGTTAAGAAAGAAGATCAGATCATCGGAAAGCTTTTCCATAAAGAAATCGACAGAAGAAGGAAGATGGAGCTTCAGGCGACATAAATCTGAGGTTTAGCGTTCCTACGGCTAAGAAGCTGAACTCCAGAGAGAGAAATGCTCATGATGCTCACAGTTAAAAAGCTACAAACACTGTTAGAAACAGGTTTCAGAGAATCCTGCAGATTTGATCGTTATTGCTGCTGTTGTGTGGGACCAAACGGACGTTTGTGTACAGTAAAAATCTTGATAGGTGAAGAAAAATAAAACATAACTTGCTGCTTGAATCAGTAGAAGTGTCCAATCAATAGTTTCTTGAGTCAGATGATAAATAAAACATATATATTACTTGCTTTTTGTCTCTCTATCACTTCTTACCACACGGTGTCCCACAGGGCTCTTGTCTTAGTGTCCAGGTTTTAGTAAGAACAAATCTGAGGCCCTCTTCATTATGAAACCAGAACAACTGTAATCCATTACTTTGTTGTCTTTTTTTTACGCAGTACAGTACAAAAATAGTTGCTTACCTTGAAAACTGACATGCTTCGGCTAGCGACTCTAGCCATCATCAGAGCTCGCTGCTGTTTATCCGCAGGCAGCAGAGGACGGTGTAGCCCTCTACTGCCCACATCCTCCTTGCTGAAGACACTGTCCCACGCGTGATCCAACGTGAATACTCCATCGTCTCTGTTCCTAGTTTTGTGTCCACGTTTCCTTAATTCTATCACTTCTTTGATCCATCTTTTGTATTTTTGTTGTTCTGTGCTTATGATCCGTGAGCTGTCCCAGTCCATTATATGGTTTTCTCTTGTGCAGTGGTCTGTTTTGGCCGATTTCCTTATTGTACTTTCTGCTTCTTGTTTTGCTGCTCTTGTGCGTCTCCGACTTGTTTCCCTCTCACACTCCCTTTGACGTTATATTGTTCGAGTGTTGAGTTGGCTTCCGCTTTCTTCTATGTTTTATTGCGGAGTTTGCATGGGATGGTTCACGTTTTTTTATCTGCTGATTTCTTGTCCTTTGGGTGTCTGACTGCCAGGTATGGTTTTGTGGTGAAAGGGACGCCACCAACACCGACGAGCTCTGATGATGGCTAGAGTCGCTAAAGTGTCCGTCTCAAGGTAAGCAACATTTTTTTTACTGTGCCGTGTAAGAAAAGGAACACAGTAATGGAACGTGAAGTTACACATAGAACAAATGTACAAAAGAGCATCACAGAATAACCGTATTTATGATTTTAATAATTCTGCTGCTTCTGAAACATCTGACCATCTTCACTCTGGTTTTATATGAGTTGGACTTTTCATTTAAAAACCTTCAAAGTTGTGTCCCCTGTGTGACCCTTCCACTCACTTCCTTTCACTTTTCCAGGAGGGAAACTCAGACATCCCTTTTTTCAGAGATGGTCTCCAGCTCCTCCTGTAGGCCTTCACAGGCCAGAGAGGGTATGTAATCCCTCCAGCTGGTTCTGGATCAGCTCTACGATCTCCTACCAGTGTTGGGAAAGACAATCAGGACACATCCTAATCTGCTGCCTGAGTCAATTATCTTACACCTTTGGATGAGGAGGAGCGACGACTCTACTCCAAACTCTAAAGGTAACCCAGCCACACTATGGAGGATCCTCATTTCAGCCACTTTTGCCCAGGGTTTCATTATTTTTGTCCACATCTCACGGACATAGGTGAAGGATGGGACACAGATGGACCAGCAAATCCAGATCGTTGCTTTTAAACTCAACTGTTGCCTTGCCATGACCGACTGAGGCTATCTCATTGCGTATGGCAGGGCTCTTCAATTCTGGGCCCCGAGGGCCGGTATCCAGTAGCTTTTAGTGGTTTCTCTGGTCCAACACTCTAGATTCAGTGGTTGAGTCACCTGTGCAGCAGCTCGTCGGGCTCTGCAGAAGCTTGTTAATCACCTGCTGATTGAGATCAGGTGCGTTGAAGCAGGGTTAAAAACAAATGTGCTGGATGCCGACCCTCCAGGTCCAAAACTGAATAGCCCTGGCGTACGGTGCAGCACTGGTCCGTTAGTCCAACTCTTCTCCGTGAAGATGACACCAGGAGAATTCCACCTTTTTCTTGGTTGGGATCTTAGATTTTCGGACCTACTTTACAACCTCACCAGTCCGCATACAGACAAAGCCCTGAGGATCCTAAACTAAGCAAACAGGACGAAGACAAATCTGGGGCACTCCACTGTTCTACCTCAAACCTGTGCATATGGATCAACACTGAGCAGGTGGGAACAGCCGCCATCATAACCAGCCCAACAGCTGGAAAAACAAAACCCTCCCAGTAATGGACCTGAACATCCAGCTATAAGATAGGTTCCTATCAGATAGAGTAACGCCAAAACATCCCGTCACCCCTCAGCAGGAGCTCACACCTCTGCTGTGGCGCTCTCAAAACCTGCAGCAGGTAGAAAACGCCCACAGCTGCTCATTTGATGTTTCACTGCTCACAGTCTGCTGGTCTAATCATCCGCAGGAGGCTGCAGAGCCCGTTCTGACGCACCTCAGGATAAAAGCTGTAATTACACATAAAAATGGGAAATAACCGCAGAGCAGAAATGTCCTGGAGGCCATGTGCAACACGAGGAGCGCTGGGGTTTGTTTTAAGAGGCCAAGTTGCAGCAGTTTATCCAACGTGTCCAAACAGCAAGTCCTCTTCTGCTGCTCTCTGCGAAGCTCCAAGAAGTCAACGTAGACTTTGGTTTGATTTTTTACAAGATCTGACATTTAGAGGATGTACTTTTAGCCAGATTCACCAGCTGATGTTCCAATGGCTTTCATTAAAACATCACAATTACTAAACAAACTAAAACCGTCATCCTCTATCAGCGATGACTGGGTGAAAAGAGACCAACCAGCCGATCAGGCTGCAGCGGCACCAAGCACTGTCTTGTTTCTTTCAAATGGTGCATCAGTGAGGCAGTGAAAAGACTAAAACAAGCTGAAACCAAGCTTAAATCAGGGTGTGTGTTTTTGTTTAACTTTAGGACTTTAATTGTACTAGTTTAGACTTTTTTCATTGCAAATCTACAGAATTATGCATAAGATAGCTCTAATTATAGACTCAGATCAGAGTAAATAAAAGATAGTTGTTAAAAATAATTTATTTTAATTTCATCTTTTTTCAGAACTTTTATTTCTTTCTAACAAATTGCTCTTTTTCATGAAGTTTGTTTTACAATTCCACATTTTATTCCATAAAACAAGTTACTCCGAAGAGAAGAACAAACCTGAAATATATCAGATTTTGACATTTATTTAGTAATCGTTGGACAATGCGGTCATCAGGTCGCAGGTCAGAAGGACCAAAATACAAGTGAGGAGCTCGAAGCAAAACAAAGGGACTACATGGCCAAGAAGTTTCAGCCTCCTGCTGTGAGGAGTTAGCCTAGTGAACTAGACCAAATTCTTGCTTTGCAAAGTTTAAATAATACATTTATTTAGTCTGGCTTGCCAGGCTAGTGAGGAGTGTGTGACAGAGAAGAAAGGCCACAGTGAAAGGAGAGGTTTACTGCAGGATCACAGCACACACAACAACACATTTAACACTGCACAGTGGTAACAAGGCATGATGGATCCATGTTCTCATTCTGTTTACGCCAAATTCTGACTCTACCATTTGAATGTCTAAACAGAAATCGAGACTCATCACACCAGGCAACATTTTTCCAGTCTTCAACTGTCCAATGTTGGTGAGCTGGTGCAAATGGTAGCCTCTTTTCCTGTTTGTAGTGGAGACGAGTGGTACCCGGTGGGGTCTTCTGCTGCTGTAGCCCATCCGCCTCAAGGGTTAGGGTGTGGCTTCACAAATGCTTTGCTGCGTTCCTCGGTTGTAACGAGTGGTTATTTCAGTCAAAGTTGCTCTTCTATCAGCCTGAATCAATCGACCCATTCTCCTCTGACCTCTAGCATCAACAAGGCATTTTGGCCCACAGGACTGCCGCAGACTGGATGTTTTTGCCTTTTCACACCATTCTCTGTAAGCCCTAGAAATGGTTGTGGGTGAAAATCCCAGTAACTGAGCAGATTGTGAAATACTCAGACCGGCCCGTCTGGCACCAACAACCATGCCACGCTCAAAATTGCTTACATCACCTTTCTTTCCCATTCTGACATTCAGTTAGCAGTTCAGGAGATGGTCTTGACCAGGACCACACCTCTAAATGTATTGAAGCAACTGTCATGTGATTGGTTGATTAGATAATTGCATTAAAGTGACAGTATGTACATTCCCTGGCGATAGGGGGCAGTACATACCTAAATCACCGCAAGCAAGCATTATTTTTGTGTTCAAGTAAGACCTTTCCAACGGATGGCCATTAGGGTCAAAAATCCCTGGGAGTGCAACCTTCAGTAAAATACCACGAACATCAGATTCCCTTTCATCACAAGCAACGAGTGAAGAGGGAAATGTGTAAAGCAACAATGTTTATTGTAACGTGATGAAGGAGCGATTTCCACCAAGGATATTTAATCTTTTTCAGTCCCTTTGACGCAGTGCCAGAGTGCATGAAACAGCCTCAAGGTCATGCATTCGCTTCTAAACTGTTTACGTTCCAGTAATGAAGACAGAAGATGAAGACTCCTTTCTTTTCTTTTATTAAAAGCCAAAGAACTCTATTTTCAATAAAGCTAACCAAAACATCTGTTAGTCAATATAATAAGATGTGACCGACCTGTGAAATCAAAATATTAATTACTTCATTATGATCCTATAGAAATAATAAGTACTGTGACTTTAAGTGTTCCAACAGGACTCATTTCACGTAGTGTTAAAAAGACATAACACATTCCTTTCACTGATCCAATCAGAATCTTACAGATCTGACGGAGGCGTGCTTCTGACAGTGTTTGGTAATTTTCATTCGACAATAAACCATAACATCCGAAGTATAAAACTACGCCACGTCAGCTCTAACGCCAGTTCAAAGCGTTCCAGAGCAAGCGTCGGAGCGGCCAATCCTGACCTTGTACTCTTCAACCGAAAGAACCAACGACAAGCTGAAAAATCCAGCCGCTACAACAACCAGTGGCAACAACAGCTCCTTTCAGAATAAAAGCTCCACCGACCCAGGCTTGGGTCTGAACAGACGCCAATAACGTGCCGTGTGCCGGAAGTAACTCGAGACGGGTCTGGTCAGAATCGCGGCTACTTCTACCGGCCCGGTTTCCAGAGAGGGTTCACTGGACCTCGACATTCCTGATCTACAGAGGACTTCCACCGAAGGCAAAGGTAGACACAACATGATGGGGTCTCATGCTGTTTCTGAAACTAACCAAAGCTTAATTAAAAACAACATCTTCAGATCCCGTCAGAAGTAATCGCTTCTTCGGATTTGCTGGTTCTGATTTACATGACACGTCATCCATTCACCGCCTCATCCACTTTTTAGTTACACTATACACTTAGTCTTGAAGTCAGCCTAGTTTAAATTGTTAGTAATAAAATTCTTAACTTTTAAACTTGACTCTCTCTATTCTGTTGTCTCTGAGTGAATACATAATGGTTATCTAATCTCTGCGATAAAAGATCCAATCTTCTGGTTTAAATAACCCTTCGATCCGTAAGGTGGATTTCATATTTACTATGGAATCCCACGCCTTATGGCTCATTAAGTAAAATGTAATAACCTCCACTTCGTTACATTATTAATGGTGAAAGTTTTGTAATCATTTGTTGCAAATCAGTAAATAGATTTTGTCCTCACAGGCTTCCGTAGTGGGAAACATGGCATCTAACATGGCGTCGCCCAGGGATTTACCCCTCCTTTCCACCAGAGCTGTCAGCAGCACGTTACTGCAGCAGCACGTCTTGCTCGCGTAAGCTGCTGCTTGGCTCTTCCCACGAGACGCGAAGCAGCAGGGGAGCAGCTGTCACCGACAGAGCACGAAGTCACGCGGCATTAGCAAAATCACGCGTGACTTCATCAGTAAACACAACAACAAGCAGGAGAAAATTACAACATGGATCACATAACTCACCATCTTGCCCGAAACCACAGATATGTCACTCCATGTGTTATCCTTCTTGATGTTGTCTTTATAAAAACTGTGACTGGGATCAAACAGGATTGGGTACTTCTCCGCTTCAGTAATCAACTTTTCGTCATCCATTATGGAAAAACAAAGGAGACCGCTAGCTAGGTGATTACTTTATTTTTTAAAGTAAAGCAACCGGAAGGCAGTACGTTTCTTTATTCTGAAAATCTCGGGAAGCTTCGCTTCATTTCCGCGTCCGATTTCCTGTCTTTCCTTCCCCAAAAATGTCCAACTTGACCTGTTTCAGAGGCGTAGCGCGGAGGAAATAGAACAGGCGCGTGAGGGCTGCGACATGCTGCTCCTGAGATGCGGCCGACTCACGCTGCTGACGGCTCCGGTGGAAAAGGTTCTGTTGACCACAGTGGTTCCTATCAGCAGCTATGACGTGCTGCTGACGGCTCCGTCACGGCTCCGGTGGAAAGGAGGGGTAAGACCCACTCCATGTATTTTAGAACAGATTTGTATGGTTATATGTTATGAAACTGCCAATATTTTTCAACAACTGAGCATATTTTAATTCATTTACTACAACGTTTTGATGGATATTTCGAAAGATGAATGGTAAAAACTACACATTGTCACTTTAAGGAGAAGTTGAACAGGTGTTCCTAACCCCCAAATTCCACTACCTCTGCTCCGCTCCGACACGAACGCCGGAGCAAAATCGGTCCCGTTGTGGTCAATCAGAGCAATTCCACTACTGCGGCCGTGCTCCGGCAGTGCGGCGCCGTGCGCCGCCCTTTGTTCCGGCGTCTGGCAAAAATAGAATCGATCCTATTTTCGCCGGACGCCGGAACACCTCCGCAGTAAATGGACAGAAATCATAACGGCCCAACAGGAAAGGGAGCGAGCACAACTTCCGTTTTTCACAATAAATCGATAAACAAAAGGCGTTTTTTGTTTCATATGCACAGGTTTAACAACTTTTAACAACTATCAATGGCGGCTGAAGTTTAAATGCACAAAAGTAAGCCATAAATACAGTTTCTACTATCAAAGTAGTCACACTTTGTTGATCCAAACACTGCTGATCTCTCAACACAAATGATGGGCAGATTAAACAGCTCATGCCGATGCTTCTCCCACACAACGGGTGTTTGGATCTAACTTCCGCGTTTACTGCTCGGACTGTATCGCAAGATCTCGAAAATCCTGCGCATGCTTGTTTGCCCCCCTCAGGTCTCTGCACCGGAGCGGAGCCGTTGTAGAGCGGGTCCCAGTAAACATTGAGTTCGGAAGCGAGCGGCTGCGGAAGGCGGGGGCGGACCGGAGCGGAGCGGAACGGAGCGGAGCGGAGCGGAGGTAGTGGAATTTGGGGGTAATAATCCTTTAGGTGAGTGTATGTGCAATCCAGGGTCAAAGGCAAAGCGGATTAGAAAATAGTGTTATTAGCCCCGTTGACTTGCATTCATTTTTTTCGTTCTACGCCGGGGACACACCGGCCGCCAAAGCGCTGCGAAATTCGGACCGCCTTCATCCGGCACCCTTGTTACCCTACTCTATAGACCGCATGGGCCGTCGAAGTGCCGCGAAGTGCCGCGCGCCGGCGCTCCAGCCCGCGCTGTGCAGCGATCGCTTCTGCGTCTGCTCTATTTTTCGCGAGCCGCGGGTGAACCGCGTCAATTCTGGCAGGAAGTCAAATCTAGACATAAGAGGCAGGCTGGTAAATTTAACAAAATAAAGCATTTCAAAATACAATTCCGCGATAGTCAAATGTGTTCGTAAACAGACACTGCATAAAAACCACACGAACACACACACACACAGAGCGAACTTGTGTGACCACAAGAAGAGGGTGTGGTTTTGGGTGTCTTTCAACCGGAGCAAACAGGACAGAGAGGCAGAAAGTCGTAGGCCAGCTATTAACAACTGGTTCACACCATAGGTTCACACACACACGTACAAACACACACACAAACAGCAAGGGGGAGGGGGTGTAGAGGAAAAGAGCAGAGAAAAGGCAGAAAGGAAATGGAGGACACCAAGTGGTTAAAAGAAAAACTACGAGGCGCGCCTCGACCGGAGCGGAAAAACAAGCGTCTGGTCTGAACTGAGGAGCAGCGGCCGAATTTCGTGAGCGCTTCGCCTCCCGGCGCTTCGGCGGCCGGTGTGTCCCCGGCGTTATGGGGACCCATGAGCCAACCGGAAAGGGAGGAGACCTATGGCACATTTGCAGATGTTTGACAAATTTTCATTACAAGTTGCATCTTCATGGAGGTTCCATACTGGTTCTGCTTTAGTGCATTTGCTAGCCAACAGAAGAAGTTGTTGGACATCTGCTGCACAGATCAAACCAACGTTTCAGATCCCAAATGCAAAAATAGAGCTGGACACCGCTCAGAATATTTTTTGGCAATAATGTTTTTTTATGCTGTGTTTTGCCCTCATTCTATCATCTTAACTTTTTGAAACTGAACAAGATGCATGTGCGTTTAGAATAATTTCACATCACACAAGAGGAACTACAAAATAAAAGCATGCTCGTAAAGTGGAGTGAGACAAAACATTGATTAATTTAAACAAAAAAAATTGCTGCAGTTTTATTCGTTTTGTTATTAAAATCCATAGAATTTCCACAGTCTTATCTTCACATGGAGGCATCACCAGATGAAGACATCAGCCAAGAAATGTATCCATAAAAAAACGTGTTAGAAGATGCCTGATGGAGAATCAGGGACTCATGTTCAGACAAGCTGCTGCATTCAGGTCACAAACTCCACAATCCCCAGAAATACAACCACCTCTGTAAGCTTCAATTATCCTATAAACTCCTCTGTGTTCGTTCTACATCCTGAACGTACAACATGCATTCATCGTCTGGTTTTATTATCCACACTCGAGTCTGTTTTCATAGAATATAGGATCATATATAACAGAAAACAGACTGTTCGGCCACCCAGGAGACACATCTATAAATCTAAAAGGGGACTAAATGCAACAAAAATACACAAAGAGGATGTAAATCCTGGAAGAAGATCCACCAGAGCATCCAAAGCAGACTGTAAATCACCAGTTTATGAGGTTTAATGTTTGATAGGGGGGTTGCTGTCTCCTTATTTGGTGGATTCTTGTCTCCATACATCTTTTGATTGATTTCCTCAGATCTAGTTGGCAGGAAGTCGTTTCTGTGCAGCAAATTCAACAAAAAACAAATGAAAGTTCCTGCATGTGCAGATCTATGCCACTACATGAATCTGTGTGTGTGTGTGTGTGTGTGTGTGTGTGTGTGTGTGTGTGTGTGTGTGTGTGTGTGTGTGTGTGTGTGTGTGCGCGCGTGCGCACGTGCATCCATAGCCTGGAGAGGATTAAAGCCACCAGGTAAAATTGAACATGAAGATGAGGTGCGTCTGTTTCCCTGAGAGGGACTCAGATCAAGCACTGAGGAGGGGAAATCTGAACTAACATGCCCCCACAATCACTAAAGACCCTAAAAGTGACCACAAGAAGAGGACTATAAAGGCTAAAATACACTAAAGGTATATTATTGATAACCACAAACCACAACAAGGTTAGAACGTTTAATAAATGACCGTAAAACTGATTAAAAGCCACAATCGAGCACCAAAAGACTAAACCTATTTTCAGCGAAGGCAAACAAAAACCTGGCCACTGAGGGATGCAAACAAAAAATTAGAGGAAGGATTTAAAATAAAAGCAAACAGAAGAGAAACAACCAAAAATAAACTGTCACGTGACTGAAAATAGAGTGGAAACCAATCAGATTCCAGTGATGCAACAGAAGGCTTAACCACATTAACACTTGCTGTTAATAAGCGTTTAAAACACGAGAAGGTGATCCAAAAAAGACACAAAAATACTCCAAAATAACTGGCAAAAGGACCATTATAGGAGTGGTTCACTGAAACCCCATTTTAAAATGAATATTTCTGATTATAATCAGACACAGATGCAGGCTGCACATGAAAAATGCAAGAACTACCACAAACGCAGACTTTCTAAAACAACTTCTGTTAGACCTAAATGTTTATTATCAAGACCACGAGAAACAAGTGACCCAACCACAAAATGGCCTTCACTTCAAATTAGTGAGGAGACATTGTGATCTAAGCTAAAGACCTTGGCTGTACTGAACTCTCCGTTTGTGGGAAAACCAAAACTGGACACAATGTGTGAAAGTAGATAAGACATTTATGTCATAAAAGTTGACAAAAAGCGTTATAAAATTAGAATATGTTCTAAAACTACAAACACGATTCTTTGATTATTTTAATTTATCAAACAGCTGAAAAAAAACTAGCCTAGAAAGCTAGACAAACTGTAGCAGTAGCAAAAGATTGCTCCATTGTAGCCTCAGCATGTCTACCATTGGCTCGGCTAAACAAGAGCCAATCACAGCACTCCGTGTTTGTAGAGAGACGTTTGGCGGGATTAGCACCGTGACCTACAATTGCGACGAAGCAAAACAACAAAGATGGCCACAGCTCAGGCACGTCGCTTGCCTGAAACGGCTTTGGCATCCACTGGACGATTTAGATTTCAGCTTTTCATTGAGACATGAGCAGATCGAGGTACTTCAGTTGTTTATTTTAAACACAGGATGCACTTGATTCTTCTTCTTCAACAGTGTATTGCAGACTGTCCTGTTGACTGATTTCCATAGCGATGAATATGTCAAGTCTCCTCACTCTCCAAACCCAACTGGAGCCAATGCAGATTGAGCAACTGTTTTTTTGTACAGCCAACGGTAGCAACAACCGGCGTACTTTTGAAAACAGATCACGAGAACTTTTCCAAGAATTTTCTAGCCTACATGTTGGGATTCTATATTTACATTTTTGTCATTTAGAATTTGTAATTATATTTATATTTTCAGTATCATGCCATACCCCTATGTCTGATTTTGTGAGAAACAATAATAAAATGTGTTTTCTAGTAGGGCAAGCAGTAAGCAACGTGTTCAGTAGAAATAAACACACTTTGGGTGAATGGAGACCCAGCCAAGATGGCGGCCGGCCATTACAGCTGCTCCAATAGGGAGCCTAAGTTTCCTCCGTTTCCGGTGTCGGTACAGGATCTGCTCGGGTGCAGGATCGGCTCAGAGTCCTTCGACTGCCGATGACGTCACATGACTGCAAATCTACTCGGCTTTCACACACACGTTTTGGAAAGACATCAGCAGTTTTGTTAATAAATTCTTGTTTGTTAACACCTAAATGTTTTCTTTATAATTGTAATTTGTTAAGAAAACACCATATTATCTTTGCTTTGTAAAGAATGTGGAAGTGCATAAAACCAACATGGGACTGACAAAAACTAGAACAGCTCTTATATGTGAAGCCACATCTGTTTGTATTGTGATGGACAGAAGACGGAAGCTGCCGAGCTCTGCTGAGCTCCGAGGGTGTGGTGATTGGACACCAGCTGGTCCTCGTTGTGGATAACGAGGCCAGGGAGGATAAAAGGGTGACAGGCCTACTGTGAGGTGTGCGTGGTCGACCTGTCATTGTGGCATCGGACTTTGGGGGGTGGGGTCATTCGCAGCCGGTTAGGGCTGCCGGCGACGAAGATAGCTGAACAGGTGTTTAGAGTTCCAGCGCCAGGAGGGAAGGCTGGTCGCCTTCTTTAGACAGTTAGGGCTGGGCATAGGTGATGCCAAGGCCGCGCCGACATCTGCCGCAACGGACTCTGGCAGTGGACTTATGCTGTGGATTTACCCGCCGTCCTCGCAAGCTACACCCCGGGCGTTGGACGGCGTTGGAAGCTCAGACCCCGGGGACGGGGGTCACACCATCCGTGACAGCTAAGTACCGCTGCTTATGTGACTCATGCTGGACAGTTGGTTTTAGAAGAGAGGGCTTGGGCCATGGTGTTTTATCGTTGTGTTTTATTATTGATTGTGCAATAAAGTGTGTCTTTTATAAGTCGTTGCCTACTGGTGGTGTGTTCAGGTTCTGACCGGAGGGCAAGATATTCTGCCCGTGCTGCCCACGGCTACTTTTATTACAGTATTAATGTGGAGCTCGTCTGTATATTTCCTTAGTTGTTATCTAAATACATTCTTTGACTCAAAATATTGCTTGGTGTCTTTCAATAAAGTTCTTATATTTTATTTTGCCCCATTTCATCAACATCAAGAGCTTTTGAGGGTCACCGTTTATCATTTGCTTATATTTTACATTTCCTTTAGAAATTCAAACATATTTTCTCCAAAAAGTGTTGATTTTTGGACTACAGGACTACAACCGCTAAGACTACAACCGCAAATTTGTTCTGACCAATCAAAATCATAACGGGATAACGCCACTTCGGTAAGCTTCATGTTCAGCCAATCAACTACTTTGACGTCATCGGCAGTCGAAGGACCCCGAGTCGATCCTGCACCCGAGCAGATCCTGTACCGACACCGGTCGGCTCATGGGTCCCCGGAAGAACGAAAAAAAGAATGCAAAACATCTGGGCTAGAAGAGCTATTTTCTAACCCGTTTTCCTTATGCCCTGGATCTCATATTTGTTGTACCGCAATGAAAAGTAATGAAGTGTGTTTCGACCACGCCAGTCACGTACTTTAGGATTTTCAGCTTGTAAACGTTCGTAATTAGCATGATCTACAAATCAGACATTGGCACGTCTCATATATGGCATTATCACATAATCTCCTCTCCATTAGCATAGCTGGTATGATGGTTCTTTCCTCCTGAAGGTGGGGGCTTCGTCCAGGAATTTTTAACCTCATCAGACTGTGAAGGATTGAAAAATCCCTTGGCGGTGGTTTTTTAATGGTGTTTTATTCGTTTTAAGGCAACAGATGGCTGTGGATGACCAGTGGGCGCTTCTGGAGGCCCCGTCCCTGCCAGAGGATCCTGGATGGACTCTCAGAGCTTACGAGCCCGATCCAGCCAACAAAGAGAAGAGACGTTGGATCCTTGTGGTGGTCATAACAAAGGATTTGAAGTACGTTGAACTTACAACCATGGATCACATTTGGAGATGTGCATTTGTAGTCCTAGATGTACTTTCATGAAAAACTGTCCCCTACTTTCCCCAATAGGGAGCCTAAGTCATGCCAATCTACTTCCAGGCCATGGGTCCCGGGAAGAACGAAAAAATGAATGCAAGACAATGGGGCTAAAAACGCTAATTCCACTTGTTAGGGGCCATGGATTTCACATATGATGTCCGTGAATTTTAGAGAATCATTTTGATACCAAGAACTTGCCTATTTTTGAACGGGGGGGACGACGATAT